>NW_027420772.1:0-18499 GCF_009905375.1 Apium graveolens | reverse complement strand
AAACGGGCTCAATTTTTGCTCCATACTCGTGTACTACCCCCTACGAGGATTATTCGGAAACCGAGTTCCATTCGTTTCAGCTCCGATTCACTTCCGACGACCCGAATGGACGCGAATGCAATTTCATAAATCCATAGGGACAAATTATGAAAAGAAATCCAAAAAATGGGCCTCAATTTTGCTCCATACCTCGTGTACTACCCCCTACGAGGATTATTCGGAAACCGAGTTCCATTCGTTTCAGCTCCGATTCACTTCCGGACGACCCCGAATGGACGCGAATGCAATTTCATAAATCCATAGGGACAAATTATGAAAAGAAATCCAAAAAATGGGCCGCCTCAATTTTGCTCCATACCTCGTGTACTACCCCCTACGAGGATTATTCGGAAACCGAGTTCCATTCGTTTCAGCTCCGATTCACTTCCGGACGACCCGAATGGACGCGAATGCAATTTCATAAATCCATAGGGAAATTATGAAAAGAAATCCAAAAAATGGGCCGCCTCAATTTTTGCTCCATACCTCGTGTACTACCCCCTACGAGGATTATTCAAACGAGTTCCATTCGTTTCAGCTCCGATTCACTTCCGGACGACCCCGAATGGACGCGAATGCAATTTCATAAATCCATAGGGACAAATTATGAAAAGAAATCCAAAAAAGGGCCGCCTCAATTTTTGCTCCATACTCGTGTACTACCCCCTACGAGGATTATTCGGAAACCGAGTTCCATTCGTTTCAGCTCCGATTCACTTCCGGACGACCCCGAATGGACGCGAATGCAATTTCAAATCCATAGGGACAATTATGAAAGAAATCCAAAAAATGGGCCGCCTCAATTTTTGCTCCATACCTCGTGTACTACCCCCTACGAGGATTATTCGGAAACCGAGTTCCATTCGTTTCAGCTCCGATTCACTTCCGGACGACCCCGAATGGACGCGAATGCAATTTCATAAATCCATAGGGACAATTATGAAAAGAAATCCAAAAAACGGGCCGCCTCAATTTTTGCTCCATACCTCGTGTACTACCCCTACGAGGATTATTCGGAAACCGAGTTCCATTCGTTTCAGCTCCGATTCACTTCCGGACGACCCCGAATGGACGCGAATGCAATTTCATAAATCCATAGGGACAAATTATGAAAAGAAATCCAAAAAACGGGCCCCTCAATTTTGCTCCATACCTCGTGTACTACCCCTACGAGGATTATTCGGAAACCGAGTTCCATTCGTTTCAGCTCCGATTCACTTCCGGACGACCCCGAATGGACGCGAATGCAATTTCATAAATCCATAGGGACAAATTATGAAAAGAAATCCAAAAAAGGGCCGCCTCAATTTTGCTCCATACCTCGTGTACTACCCCTACGAGGATTATTCGGAAACCGAGTTCCATTCGTTTCAGCTCCGATTCACTTCCGGACGACCCCGAATGGACGCGAATGCAATTTCATAAATCCATAGGGACAAATTATGAAAAGAAATCCGAAAAATGGGCCGCCTCAATTTTTGCTCAATACCTCGTGTACTACCCCTACGAGGATTATCAAACGAGTTCCATTCGTTTCAGCTCCGATTCACTTCCGGACGACCCCGAATGGACGCGAATGCAATTTCATAAATCCATAGGGACAAATTATGAAAAGAAATCCAAAAAATGGGCCGCCTCAATTTTTGCTCCATACCTCGTGTACTACCCCTACGAGGATTATTCGGAAACCGAGTTCCATTCGTTTCAGCTCCGATTCACTTCCGGACGACCCCGAATGGACGCGAATGCAATTTCATAAATCCATAGGGACAAATTATGAAAAGAAATCCAAAAAATGGGCGCCTCAATTTTGCTCCATACCTCGTGTACTACCCCCTACGAGGATTATTCGGAAACCGAGTTCCATTCGTTTCAGCTCCGATTCACTTCCGGACGACCCGAATGGACGCGAATGCAATTTCATAAATCCATAGGGACAAATTATGAAAAGAAATCCAAAAAATGGGCGCCTCAATTTTTGCTCCATACCTCGTGTACTACCCCTACGAGGATTATTCGGAAACCGAGTTCCATTCGTTTCAGCTCCGATTCACTTCCGGACGACCCGAATGGACGCGAATGCAATTTCATAAATCCATAGGGACAAATTATGAAAAGAAATCAAAAAATGGGGCCTCAATTTTTGCTCCATACCTCGTGTACTACCCCCTACGAGGATTATTCGAAACCGAGTTCCATTCGTTTCAGCTCCGATTCACTTCCGGACGACCCCGAATGGACGCGAATGCAATTTCATAAATCCATAGGGACAAATTATGAAAGAAATCCAAAAAACGGGCCGCCTCAATTTTTGCTCCATACCTCGTGTACTACCCCCTACGAGGATTATTCGGAAACCGAGTTCCATTCGTTTCAGCTCCGATTCACTTCCGGACGACCCCGAATGGACGCGAATGCAATTTCATAAATCCATAGGGACAAATTATGAAAAGAAATCAAAAAATGGGCCGCCTCAATTTTTGCTCCATACCTCGTGTACTACCCCTACGAGGATTATTCGGAAACCGAGTTCCATTCGTTTCAGCTCCGATTCACTTCCGGACGACCCCGAATGGACGCGAATGCAATTTCATAAATCCATAGGGACAAATTATGAAAAGAAATCAAAAAAGGGGCCTCAATTTTGCTCCATACCTCGTGTACTACCCCCTACGAGGATTATTCGGAAACCGAGTTCCATTCGTTTCAGCTCCGATTCACTTCCGGACGACCCCGAATGGACGCGAATGCAATTTCATAAATCCATAGGGACAAATTATGAAAAGAAATCAAAAAAGGGCCGCCTCAATTTTTGCTCCATACCTCGTGTACTACCCCCTACGAGGATTATTCGGAAACCGAGTTCCATTCGTTTCAGCTCCGATTCACTTCCGGACGACCCCGAATGGACGCGAATGCAATTTCATAAATCCATAGGGACATTATGAAAAGAAATCCAAAAAACGGGCCGCCTCAATTTTTGCTCCATACTCGTGTACTACCCCTACGAGGATTATTCGGAAACCGAGTTCCATTCGTTTCAGCTCCGATTCACTTCCGGACGACCCCGAATGACGCGAATGCAATTTCATAAATCCATAGGGACAAATTATGAAAAGAAATCCAAAAATGGGCCGCCTCAATTTTTGCTCCATACCTCGTGTACTACCCCTACGAGGATTATTCGGAAACCGAGTTCCATTCGTTTCAGCTCCGATTCACTTCCGGACGACCCCGAATGACGCGAATGCAATTTCATAAATCCATAGGGACAATTATGAAAAGAAATCCAAAAAACGGGCCGCCTCAATTTTTGCTCCATACCTCGTGTACTACCCCCTACGAGGATTATTCGGAAACCGAGTTCCATTCGTTTCAGCTCCGATTCACTTCCGGACGACCCCGAATGGACGCGAATGCAATTTCATAAATCCATAGGGAAATTATGAAAAGAAATCCAAAAAATGGGCCGCCTCAATTTTTGCTCCATACCTCGTGTACTACCCCTACGAGGATTATTCGGAAACCGAGTTCCATTCGTTTCAGCTCGATTCACTTCCGGACGACCCCGAATGGACGCGAATGCAATTTCATAAATCCATAGGGACAAATTATGAAAAGAAATCCAAAAAATGGGCCGCCTCAATTTTTGCTCCATACCTCGTGTACTACCCCCTACGAGGATTATTCGGAAACCGAGTTCCATTCGTTTCAGCTCCGATTCACTTCCGGACGACCCCGAATGGACGCGAATGCAATTTCATAAATCCATAGGGACAAATTATGAAAAGAAATAAAAAAATGGGCCACCTCAATTTTTGCTCCATACCTCGTGTACTACCCCCTACGAGGATTATTCGGAAACCGAGTTCCATTCGTTTCAGCTCCGATTCACTTCCGGACGACCCCGAATGGACGCGAATGCAATTTCATAAATCCATAGGGAAAATTATGAAAAGAAATAAAAAAGGGCCTCAATTTTTGCTCCATACCTCGTGTAGTACCCCTACGAGGATTATTCGAAAACTGATTTCCATTCGTTTCAGCTCCGATTCACTTCCGGACGACCCCGAATGGACGCGAATGCAATTTCATAAATACATAGGGACAAATTATGAAAAGAAATCAAAAAAGGGCCCCTAATTTTTGCTCCAACTCGTGTACTACCCCTACGAGGATTATTCGGAAACCGAGTTCCATTCGTTTCAGCTCCGATTCACTTCCGGACGACCCCGAATGGACGCGAATGCAATTTCATAAATCCATAGGGACAAATTATGAAAAGAAATCCAAAAAACGGGCCGCCTCAATTTTTGCTCCATACCTCGTGTACTACCCCTACGAGGATTATTCGGAAACCGAGTTCCATTCGTTTCAGCTCCGATTCACTTCCGGACCCCGAATGACGCGAATGCAATTTCATAAATCCATAGGGACAAATTATGAAAAGAAATCGAAAAAACGGGCCGCCTCAATTTTTGCTCCATACCTCGTGTACTACCCCCTACGAGGATTATTAAAACCGAGTTCCATTCGTTTCAGCTCCGATTCACTTCCGGACGACCCCGAATGGACGCGAATGCAATTTCATAAATCCATAGGGACAAATTATGAAAAGAAATCAAAAAATGGGCCGCCTCAATTTTTGCTCCATACCTCGTGTACTACCCCCTACGAGGATTATTCGGAAACCGAGTTCCATTCGTTTCAGCTCGATTCACTTCCGGACGACCCCGAATGGACGCGAATGCAATTTCATAAATCCATAGGGACAAATTATGAAAAGAAATCCAAAAAATGGGCCCCTCAATTTTTGCTCCATACCTCGTGTACTACCCCCTACGAGGATTATTCGGAAACGAGTTCCATTCGTTTCAGCTCCGATTCACTTCCGGACGACCCCGAATGGACGCGAATGCAATTTCATAAATCCATAGGGACAAATTATGAAAAGAAATCCAAAAAATGGGCCTCAATTTTGCTCCATACCTCGTGTACTACCCCCTACGAGGATTATTCGGAAAACCGAGTTCCATTCGTTTCAGCTCCGATTCACTTCCGGACGACCCCGAATGGACGCGAATGCAATTTCATAAATCCATAGGGACAATTATGAAAAGAAATCCAAAAAATGGGCCGCCTCAATTTTTGCTCCATACCTCGTGTACTACCCCTACGAGGATTATTCGAAACCGAGTTCCATTCGTTTCAGCTACGATTCACTTCCGGACGACCCCGAATGGACGCGAATGCAATTTCATAAATCCATAGGGACAAATTATGAAAAGAAATCAAAAAACGGGCCGCCTCAATTTTTGCTCCATACCTCGTGTACTACCCCTACGAGGATTATTCGGAAACCGAGTTCCATTCGTTTCAGCTCCGATTCACTTCCGGACGACCCCGAATGACGCGAATGCAATTTCATAAATCCATAGGGACAATTATGAAAAGAAATCCAAAAAATGGGCCGCCTCAATTTTTGCTCCATACCTCGTATACCCCCTACGAGGATTATTCGGAAACCGAGTTCCATTCGTTTCAGCTCCGATTCACTTCCGGACGACCCCGAATGGACGCGAATGCAATTTCATAAATCCATAGGGAATTATGAAAAGAAATAAAAACGGGGCCTCAATTTTTGCTCCATACCTCGTGTACTACCCCTACGAGGATTATTCGGAAACCGAGTTCCATTCGTTTCAGCTCCGATTCACTTCCGGACGACCCCGAATGGACGCGAATGCAATTTCATAAATCCATAGGGACAAATTATGAAAAGAAATCCAAAAAACGGGCCGCCTCAATTTTTGCTCCATACTCGTGTACTACCCCTACGAGGATTATTCGGAAACCGAGTTCCATTCGTTTCAGCTCCGATTCACTTCCGGACGACCCCGAATGGACGCGAATGCAATTTCATAAATCCATAGGGACAAATTATGAAAAGAAATCCAAAAAAGGGCCGCCTCAATTTTTGCTCCATACCTCGTGTACTACCCCTACGAGGATTATTCGGAAACCGAGTTCCATTCGTTTCAGCTCCGATTCACTTCCGGACGACCCCGAATGGACGCGAATGCAATTTCATAAATCCATAGGGACAAATTATGAAAAGAAATCCAAAAAACGGGCCGCCTCAATTTTTGCTCCATACCTCGTGTACTACCCCTACGAGGATTATTCGGAAACCGAGTTCCATTCGTTTCAGCTCCGATTCACTTCCGGACGACCCCGAATGGACGCGAATGCAATTTCATAAATCCATAGGGACAAATTATGAAAAGAAATCCAAAAAACGGGGCCGCCTCAATTTTTGCTCCATCCTCGTGTACTACCCCCTACGAGGATTATTCGGAAACCGAGTTCCATTCGTTTCAGCTCCGATTCACTTCCGGACGACCCCGAATGGACGCGAATGCAATTTCATAAATCCATAGGGACAAATTATGAAAAGAAATGAAAAAATGGGCCGCCTCAATTTTTGCTCCATACCTCGTGTACTACCCCCTACGAGGATTATTCGGAAACCGAGTTCCATTCGTTTCAGCTCCGATTCACTTCCGGACGACCCCGAATGACGCGAATGCAATTTCATAAATCCATAGGGACAAATTATGAAAAGAAATCCAAAAAATGGGCCGCCTCAATTTTTGCTCCATACCTCGTGTACTACCCCTACGAGGATTATTCGGAAACCGAGTTCCATTCGTTTCAGCTCCGATTCACTTCCGGACGACCCCGAATGGACGCGAATGCAATTTCATAAATCCATAGGGACAAATTATGAAAAGAAATCAAAAAATGGGGCCTCAATTTTTGCTCCATACCTCGTGTACTACCCCCTACGAGGATTATTCGGAAACCGAGTTCCATTCGTTTCAGCTCCGATTCACTTCCGGACGACCCCGAATGGACGCGAATGCAATTTCATAAATCCATAGGGACAAATTATGAAAAGAAATCCAAAAAATGGGCCGCCTCAATTTTTGCTCCTACCTCGTGTACTACCCCCTACGAGGATTATTCGGAAACCGAGTTCCATTCGTTTCAGCTCCGATTCACTTCCGGACGACCCCGAATGGACGCGAATGCAATTTCATAAATCCATAGGGACAAATTATGAAAAGAAATCAAAAAATGGGCCGCCTCAATTTTTGCTCCATACCTCGTGTACTACCCCCTACGAGGATTATTAAACCGAGTTCCATTCGTTTCAGCTCCGATTCACTTCCGGACGACCCCGAATGGACGCGAATGCAATTTCATAAATCCATAGGGACAAATTATGAAAAGAAATCAAAAAAATGGGCCGCCTCAATTTTTGCTCCATACCTCGTGTACTACCCCTACGAGGATTATTCGGAAACGAGTTCCATTCGTTTCAGCTCCGATTCACTTCCGGACCCCGAATGGACGCGAATGCAATTTCATAAATCCATAGGGACAAATTATGAAAGAAATCCAAAAAATGGGCGCCTCAATTTTTGCTCCATACCTCGTGTACTACCCCCTACGAGGATTATTCGGAAACGAGTTCCATTCGTTTCAGCTCCGATTCACTTCCGGACGACCCGAATGGAACGAATGCAATTTCATAAATCCATAGGGACAAATTATGAAAAGAAATCCAAAAAATGGGCCGCCTCAATTTTTGCTCCATACCTCGTGTACCCCTACGAGGATTATTCGAAACCGAGTTCCATTCGTTTCAGCTCCGATTCACTTCCGGACGACCCCGAATGGACGCGAATGCAATTTCATAAATCCATAGGGACAAATTATGAAAAGAAATAAAAAACGGGCCGCCTAATTTTTGCTCCAAACTCGTGTACTACCCCTACGAGGATTATTCGGAAACCGAGTTCCATTCGTTTCAGCTCCGATTCACTTCCGGACGACCCCGAATGACGCGAATGCAATTTCATAAATCCATAGGGACAATTATGAAAAGAAATCCAAAAAAGGGCGCCTCAATTTTTGCTCCATACCTCGTGTACTACCCCTACGAGGATTATTCGGAAACCGAGTTCCATTCGTTTCAGCTCCGATTCACTTCCGGACGACCCGAATGGAGCGAATGCAATTTCATAAATCCATAGGGACGAATTATGAAAAGAAATCAAAAAACGGGCCGCCTCAATTTTGCTCCATACCTCGTGTACTACCCCTACGAGGATTATTCGGAAACCGAGTTCCATTCGTTTCAGCTCCGATTCACTTCCAGACGACCCCGAATGGACGCATTGCAATTTCATAAATCCATAGGGACAAATTATGAAAAGAAATCAAAAAACGGGCCGCCTCAATTTTTGCTCCATAACTCGTGTACTACCCCCTACGAGGATTATTCGGAAACGAGTTCCATTCGTTTCAGCTCCGATTCACTTCCGGACGACCCCGAATGGACGCGAATGCAATTTCATAAATCCATAGGGAAATTATGAAAAGAAATCCAAAAAATGGGCCGCCTCAATTTTTGCTCCATACCTCGTGTACTACCCCTACGAGGATTATTCGGAAACCGAGTTCCATTCGTTTCAGCTCCGATTCACTTCCGGACGACCCCGAATGGACGCGAATGCAATTTCATAAATCCATAGGGACAAATTATGAAAAGAAATCCAAAAAAGGGCCTCAATTTTTGCTCCAACTCGTGTACTACCCCTACGAGGATTATTCGGAAACCGAGTTCCATTCGTTTCAGCTCCGATTCACTTCCGGACGACCCCGAATGACGCGAATGCAATTTCATAAATCCATAGGGACAATTATGAAAAGAAATCCAAAAAAATGGGCCGCCTCAATTTTTGCTCCATACCTCGTGTACTACCCCCTACGAGGATTATTCGGAAACCGAGTTCCATTCGTTTCAGCTCCGATTCACTTCCGGACGACCCCGAATGGACGCGAATGCAATTTCATAAATCCATAGGGACAAATTATGAAAAGAAATCCAAAAAATGGGCCGCCTCAATTTTTGCTCCATACCTCGTGTACTACCCCCTACGAGGATTATTCGAAACCGAGTTCCATTCGTTTAGCTCGATTCACTTCCGGACGACCCCGAATGGACGCGAATGCAATTTCATAAATCCATAGGGAAAATTATGAAAAGAAATCCAAAAAATGGGCCGCCTCAATTTTTGCTCCATACTCGTACTACCCCCTACGAGGATTATTCGGAAACCGAGTTCCATCGTTTCAGCTCCGATTCACTTCCGGACGACCCCGAATGGACGCGAATGCAATTTCATAAATCCATAGGGACAAATTATGAAAAGAAATGAAAAAATGGGCCGCCTCAATTTTTGCTCCATACCTCGTGTACTACCCCTACGAGGATTATTCGGAAACCGAGTTCCATTCGTTTCAGCTCCGATTCACTTCCGGACGACCCCGAATGGACGCGAATGCAATTTCATAAATCCATAGGGACAAATTATGAAAAGAAATAAAAAAAGGGACCCTCAATTTTTGCTCCATACCTCGTGACTACCCCCTACGAGGATTATTCGGAAACCGAGTTCCATTCGTTTCAGCTCCGATTCACTTCCGGACGACCCCGAATGAACGCGAATGCAATTTCATAAATCCATAGGGAAAATTATGAAAAGAAATCCAAAAAACGGGCGCCTCAATTTTTGCTCCATACCGTGTACTACCCCCTACGAGGATTATTCGGAAACCGAGTTCCATTCGTTTCAGCTCCGATTCACTTCCGGACGACCCCGAATGAGCGAATGCAATTTCATAAATCCATAGGGACAAATTATGAAAGAAATCAAAAAATGGGCCGCCTCAATTTTTGCTCCATACCTCGTGTACTACCCCCTACGAGGATTATTCGGAAACCGAGTTCCATTCGTTTCAGCTCCGATTCACTTCGGACGACCCGAATGGACGCGAATGCAATTTCATAAATCCATAGGGACAATTATGAAAAGAAATCAAAAAATGGGCCGCCTCAATTTTTGCTCCATACTCGTGTACTACCCTACGAGGATTATTCGGAAAACCGAGTTCCATTCGTTTCAGCTCCGATTCACTTCCGGACGACCCCGAATGGACGCGAATGCAATTTCATAATATATAGGGACAAATTATGAAAAAAATCAAAAAACGGGCCGCCTTAATTTTTGTCCATACTCGTGTACTACCCCCTACGAGGATTATTCGGAAATCGAGTTCCATTCGTTTCAGCTCCGATTCACTTCCGGACGACCCGAATGGACGCGAATGCAATTTCATAAATCCATAGGGACAATTATGAAAAGAAATCAAAAAATGGGCCGCCTCAATTTTGCTCCATACCTCGTGTACTACCCCTACGAGGATTATTGAAAACCGAGTTCCATTCGTTTCAGCTCCGATTCACTTCCGGACGACCCGAATGGACACGAATGCAATTTCATAAATCCATAGGGACAAATTATGAAAAGAAATCCAAAAAACGGGCCGCCTAATTTTTGCTCCATAACTCGTGTACTACCCCCTACGAGGATTATTCGGAAACCGAGTTCCATTCGTTTCAGCTCCGATTCACTTCCGGACGACCCGAATGAACGCGAATGCAATTTCATAAAACATAGGGACAATTATGAAAAGAAATCCAAAAAATGGGCCGCCTCAATTTTGCTCCTACCTCGTGTACTACCCCTACGAGGATTATCGGAAAACCGAGTTCCATTCGTTTCAGCTCCGATTCACTTCCGGACGACCCGAATGGACGCGAATGCAATTTCATAAATACATAGGGACAAATTATGAAAAGAAATCAAAAAACGGCCGCCTCAATTTTGCTCCATACCTCGTGTACCCCTACGAGGATTATTCGGAAACCGAGTTCCATTCGTTTAGCTCGATTCACTTCCGGACGACCCCGAATGGACGCGAATGCAATTTCATAAATCCATAGGGACAAATTATGAAAAGAAATCCAAAAAATGGGCCGCCTCAATTTTTGCTCCATACCTCGTTACTACCCCTACGAGGATTATTCGGAAACCAAGTTCCATTCGTTCAGCTCCGATTCACTTCCGGACGACCCCGAATGGACGCGAATGCAATTTCATAAATCCATAGGGACAAATTATGAAAAGAAATCAAAAAAAGGGCACCTCAATTTTTGCTCCATACCTCGTGTACTACCCCTACGAGGATTATTCGGAAACCGAGTTCCATTCGTTTCAGCTCCGATTCACTTCCGGACGACCCGAATGGACGCGAATGCAATTTCATAAACATAGGGACAAATTATGAAAAGAAATCAAAAAAGGGCCTCAATTTTGCTCCATACTCGTGTACTACCCCCTACGAGGATTATTCGGAAAACCGAGTTCCATTCGTTTCAGCTCGATTCACTTCCGGACGACCCCGAATGGACGCGAATGCAATTTCATAAATCCATAGGGACAAATTATGAAAAGAAATCCAAAAAACGGGCCGCCTCAATTTTTGCTCCATATCTGTATACCCCTACGAGGATTATTCGGAAACCGAGTTCCAGTTTCAGCTCCGATTCACTTCCGGACGACCCGAATGGACGCGAATGCAATTTCATAAATCCATAGGGACAAATTATGAAAAGAAATAAAAAACGGGCACCTCAATTTTTGCTCCATACCTCGTGTACTACCCCTACGAGGATTATTCGGAAACCGAGTTCCATTCGTTTCAGCTCCGATTCACTTCCGGACGACCCGAATGACGCGAATGCAATTTCATAAATCCATAGGGACAAATTATGAAAAGAAATCAAAAAATGCCGCCTCAATTTTTGCTCCATACCTCGTGTACTACCCCTACGAGGATTATTCGGAAACCGAGTTCCATTCGTTTCAGCTCCGATTCACTTCCGGACGCCCCGAATGACGCGAATGCAATTTCATAAATCCATAGGGAAAATTATGAAAAGAAATCCAAAAAACGGGCCGCCTCAATTTTTGCTCCATACTACGTGTGAGGATTATTCGGAAACCGAGTTCATTCGTTTCAGCTCCGATTCACTTCCGGACGACCCCGAATGAACGCGAATGCAATTTCATAAATCCATAGGGACAAATTATGAAAAGAAATCCAAAAAACGGGCCGCTCAATTTTTGCTCCATACCTCGTATACTACCCCTACGAGGATTATTCGGAAACCGAGTTCCATTCGTTTCAGCTCCGATTCACTTCCGGACGACCCCGAATGAACGCGAATGCAATTTCATAAATCCATAGGGAAAATTATGAAAAGAAATCCAAAAAAGGGCCGCCTCAATTTTTGCTCATACCTCGTGTACAACCCCTACGAGGATTATTCGGAAACCGAGTTCCATTCGTTTCAGCTCCGATTCACTTCCGGACGACCCCGAATGAACGCGAATGCAATTTCATAAATCCATAGGGAAATTATGAAAAGAAATCAAAAAATGGGCCGCCTCAATTTTGCTCCATACCTCGTGTAACCCCTACGAGGATTATTCGGAAACCGAGTTCCATTCGTTTCAGCTCCGATTCACTTCCGGACGACCCGAATAACGCGAATGCAATTTCATAAATCCATAGGGACAAATTATGAAAAGAAAAAAAAACGGGCCGCCTCAATTTTGCTCCATAACTCGTGTACTACCCCTACGAGGATTATTCGGAAACCGAGTTCCATTCGTTTCAGCTCGATTCACTTCGGACGACCCCGAATGAACGCGAATGCAATTTCATAAATCCATAGGGACATTATGAAAAGAAATCCAAAAAACGGGCCGCCTCAATTTTTGCTCCATACCTCGTGTACTCCCTACGAGGATTATTCGAAAACCGAGTTCCATTCGTTTCAGCTCCGATTCACTTCGGACGACCCGAATGGACGCGAATGCAATTTCATAAATCATAGGGACAAATTATGAAAAGAAATCCAAAAAATGGGCCGCCTCAATTTTTGCTCCATACCTCGTGTACTACCCCTACGAGGATTATTCGGAAACGAGTTCCATTCGTTTCAGCTCCGATTCACTTCCGGACGACCCCGAAACGCGAATGCAATTTCATAAATCCATAGGGACAAATTATGAAAAGAAATCCAAAAAACGGGCACCTCAATTTTGCTCCATACCTCGTGTACTACCCCTACGAGGATTATTCGGAAACCGAGTTCCATTCGTTTCAGCTCGATTCACTTCCGGACGACCCGAATGACGCGAATGCAATTTATAAATCCATAGGGACAATTATGAAAAGAAATCCAAAAAATGGGCGCCTCAATTTTGCTCCATACCTCGTGTACTACCCCTACGAGGATTATTCGAAACCGAGTTCCATTCGTTTCAGCTCCGATTCACTTCCGGACGACCCCGAATGGACGCGAATGCAATTTAATAAATATAGGGACAAATTATGAAAAGAAATCCAAAAAACGGGCCGCCTCAATTTTTGCTCCATACCTCGTGTACTACCCCCTACGAGGATTATTCGAAACCGAGTTCCATTCGTTTCAGCTCCGATTCACTTCCGGACGACCCGAATGGACGCGAATGCAATTTCATAAATCCATAGGGACAAATTATGAAAAGAAATCAAAAAACGGGCGCCTCAATTTTTGCTCCATACCTCGTGTACTACCCCTACGAGATTATTCGGAAACCGAGTTCCAGTTTCAGCTCGATTCACTTCGGACGACCCCGAATGGACGCGAATGCAATTTCATAAATCCATAGGGACATTATGAAAAGAAATCCAAAAAATGGGCCGCCTCAATTTTTGCTCCATACCTCGTGTACTACCCCCTACGAGGATTATTCGGAAAACGAGTTCCATTCGTTTCAGCTCCGATTCACTTCCGGACGACCCCGAATGGACGAATGCAATTTCATAAATCCATAGGGACAAATTATGAAAAGAAATCCAAAAAATGGGCCGCCTCAATTTTGCTCCATCCTCGTGTACTCCCTACGAGGATTATTCGGAAAACCGAGTTCCATTCGTTTCAGCTCCGATTCACTTCCGGACGACCCGAATGGACGCGAATGCAATTTCATAAATATAGGGACAAATTATGAAAAGAAATCCAAAAATGGGGCCTCAATTTTGCTCCATACCTCGTATACTACCCCTACGAGGATTATTCGGAAACCGAGTTCCATAGTTTCAGCTCCGATTCACTTCCGGACCCCGAATGGAGCGAATGCAATTTCATAAATCCATAGGGACAAATTATGAAAAGAAATGAAAAAAGGGACGCCTCAATTTTGCTCCATACCTCGTGTATACCCCTACGAGGATTATTCGGAAACCGAGTTCCATTCGTTTCAGCTCCGATTCACTTCCGGACGACCCGAATGAACGCGAATGCAATTTCATAAATCCATAGGGACAAATATGAAAAGAAATCCAAAAAACGGGCCGCCTCAATTTTTGCTCCATACCTCGTGTACTACCCCTACGAGGATTATTCGGAAACGAGTTCCATTCGTTTAGCTCGATCACTTCCGGACGACCCCGAATGGACGCGAATGCAATTTCATAAATCCATAGGGACAAATTATGAGAAATCCAAAAAATGGGCCGCCTCAATTTTTGCTCCATACCTCGTATACTACCCCTACGAGGATTATTCGGAAACCGAGTTCCATTCGTTTCAGCTCCGATTCACTTCCGGACGACCCGAATGGACGCGAATGCAATTTCATAAATCCATAGGGACAAATTATGAAAAGAAATCCAAAAAATGGCCGCCTCAATTTTGCTCCATCCTCGTGTACTACCCCTACGAGGATTATTCGAAACCGAGTTCCATTCGTTTCAGCTCGATTCACTTCCGGACGACCCCGAATGGACGCGAATGCAATTTCATAAATCCATAGGGACAAATTATGAAAAGAAATCAAAAAATGGGCGCCTCAATTTTTTCCATATCTGTACTACCCCCTACGAGGATTATTCGGAAACCGAGTTCCATTCGTTTCAGCTCCGATTCACTTCCGGACGACCCCGAATGAACGCGAATGCAATTTCATAAATCCATAGGGACAAATTATGAAAAGAAATCCAAAAAATGGGCCGCCTCAATTTTTGCTCATACCTCGTGTACTACCCTACGAGGATTATTCGGAAACCGAGTTCCATTCGTTTCAGCTCCGATTCACTTCCGGACGACCCGAATGACGCGAATGCAATTTCATAAATCCATAGGGACAAATTATGAAAAGAAATCAAAAAATGGGCCGCCTCAATTTTGCTCCATACTCGTGTACTACCCCCTACGAGGATTATTCGAAAACCGAGTTCCATTCGTTTCAGCTCCGATTCACTTCCGGACGACCCCGAATGAACGCGAATGCAATTTCATAAATCCATAGGGACAAATTATGAAAAGAAATAAAAAAAAGGCCGCCTCAATTTTGCTCCATACCTCGTGTACTACCCCCTACGAGGATTATTCGGAAACGAGTTCCATTCGTTTCAGCTCCGATTCACTTCGGACGACCCCGAATGACGCGAATGCAATTTCATAAATCCATAGGGACAAATTATGAAAAGAAATCCAAAAAAACGGGCCGCCTCAATTTTTGCTCCATACTCGTGTACTCCTACGAGGATTATTCGGAAAACCGAGTTCCATTCGTTTCAGCTCCGATTCACTTCCGGACGACCCCGAATGGACGCGAATGCAATTTCATAAATCCATAGGGACAAATTATGAAAAGAAATTCAAAAAATGGGCCGCCTCAATTTTTGCTCCATACCTCGTGTACTACCCCCTACGAGGATTATTCGGAAACCGAGTTCCATTCGTTTCAGCTCCGATTCACTTCGGACGACCCCGAATGACGCGAATGCAATTTCATAAATCCATAGGGACAAATTATGAAAAGAAATCCAAAAAATGGGACGCCTCAATTTTGCTCATCCTCGTGTCTACCCCTACGAGGATTATTCGGAAACGAGTTCCATTCATTTCAGCTCCGATTCACGGACGACCCCGAATGGACGCGAATGCAATTTCATAAATCCATAGGGACAATTATGAAAAGAAATCCAAAAAATGGGCCGCCTCAATTTTGCTCCATACTCGTGTACTACCCCTACGAGGATTATTCGAAACCGAGTTCCATTCGTTTCAGCTCCGATTCACTTCCGGACGACCCCGAATGGACGCGAATGCAATTTCATAAATATAGGGACAAATTATGAAAAGAAATCCAAAAAACGGGCCGCCTCAATTTTTGCTCCATACCTCGTGTACTCCCTACGAGGATTATTCGAAAACCGAGTTCCATTCGTTTCAGCTCCGATTCACTTCCGGACGACCCCGAATGGACGCGAATGCAATTTAATAAATCATAGGGACAAATTATGAAAAGAAATCCAAAAAACGGGCCGCCTCAATTTTTGCTCCATACTCGTGTACTACCCCTACGAGGATTATTCGGAAACCAAGTTCCATCGTTTCAGCTCCGATTCACTTCTGCACGACCCGAATGACGCGAATGCAATTTCATAAATCCATAGGGACAAATTATGAAAAGAAATCCAAAAAATGGGCCGCCTCAATTTTTGCTCCATACCTCGTGTACTACCCCTACGAGGATTATTCGGAAAACCGAGTTCCATTCGTTTCAGCTCCGATTCACTTCCGGACGACCCCGAATGGACGCGAATGCAATTTCATAAAATATAGGACAAATTATGAAAAGAAATCCAAAAAACGGGCCGCCTCAATTTTTGCTCCATACCTCGTGTGTACCCCTACGAGGATTATTCGAAACCGAGTTCCATTCGTTTCAGCTCCGATTCACTTCCGGACGACCCCGAATGGACGCGAATGCAATTTATAAATCCATAGGGACAAATTATGAAAAGAAATCCAAAAAACGGGCGCCTCAATTTTTGCTCCATACCTCGTATACTACCCCTACGAGGATTATTCGGAAACCAAGTTCCATTAAGTTTCAGCTCCGATTCACTTCCGGACGACCCGAATGGACGCGAATGCAATTTCATAAATCCATAGGGACAAATTATGAAAAGAAATGAAAAAAAGGGACACCTCAATTTTGCTCCATACCTCGTGTACTACCCCTACGAGGATTATTCGGAAACCGAGTTCCATTCGTTTCAGCTCCGATTCACTTCCGGACGACCCGAATGAACGCGAATGCAATTTCATAAATCCATAGGGACAAATTATGAAAAGAAATCCAAAAAACGGGCCGCCTCAATTTTTGCTCCATACCTCGTGTACTACCCCCTACGAGGATTATTCGAAACGAGTTCCATTCGTTTCAGCTCCGATTCACTTCCGGACGACCCCGAATGGACGCGAATGCAATTTCATAAATCCATAGGGACAAATTATGAAAAGAATCCAAAAAACGGGGCCTCAATTTTTGCTCCATACCTCGTGTACTACCCCCTACGAGGATTATTCGGAAACCGAGTTCCATCGTTTCAGCTCGATTCACTTCCGGACGACCCGAATGGACGCGAATGCAATTTCATAAATCCATAGGACAAATTATGAAAAGAAATGAAAAAACGGGACACCTCAATTTTCGCTCCATACCTCGTGTACTACCCCTACGAGGATTATTCGGAAACCGAGTTCCATTCGTTTCAGCTCCGATTCACTTCCGGACACCCGAATGAACGCGAATGCAATTTCATAAATCCATAGGGACAAATTATGAAAAGAAATCCAAAAAACGGGCCTCAATTTTTGCTCCATACCTCGTGTACTACCCCCTACGAGGATTATTCGGAAACCGAGTTCCATTCGTTTCAGCTCCGATTCACTTCCGGATGACCCGAATGAAGCGAATGCAATTTCATAAATCCATAGGGACAAATTATGAAAAGAAATCCAAAAAATGGGCCGCCTCAATTTTTGCTCCATACCTCGTGTACTACCCCCTACGAGGATTATTCGGAAACCGAGTTCCATTCGTTTCAGCTCCGATTCACTTCCGGACGACCCGAATGGACGCGAATGCAATTTCATAAATATATAGGGACAAATTATGAAAAGAAATCCAAAAAACGGGCCGCCTCAATTTTGCTCCATACCTCGTGTACTCCCTACGAGGATTATTCGAAACCGAGTTCCATTCGTTTCAGCTCCGATTCACTTCCGGACGACCCCGAATGACGCGAATGCATTTCATAAATCTATAGGGACAAATATGAAAAGAAATCCAAAAAATGGGGCCTCAATTTTTGCTCCATATCTCGTATACTACCCCCGAGATTATTCGGAAACCAAGTTCCATAAGTTTCAGCTCCGATTCACTTCCGGACGACCCGAATGGACGCGAATGCAATTTCATAAATCCATAGGGACAAATTATGAAAAGAAATAAAAACGGGCCTCAATTTTGCTCCATACCTCGTGTACTACCCCTACGAGGATTATTCGAAAACCGAGTTCCATTCGTTTCAGCTCCGATTCACTTCCGGACGACCCCGAATGGACGCGAATGCA
>NW_027420771.1:0-29935 GCF_009905375.1 Apium graveolens | reverse complement strand
CGAAGCATGCATGCATGTAAATCATTTGATTTTTTTTTGGAAGTTTTGATCATTTAGATTCATGTTGTTAGTGAGCCTTAATTTCAGTAGGAATAATGTATTAATATTGATTTATACTTCTTATTGCATGGTAATAATTCGTGGTTATCTATTATAAAAAAAAAAATATATATCTTGTTGCTTCAAGAGCATAAAGGTTTGTGATTTGTAAAGAGTAGTCTCTTTTGTTTTGTCATAGTTGCACCTTAGGTAAGGATGATCTCACCAAAGTTATTTTGAGAAAAAGGGAGTTAGTTCAGTAGAATACCATGTATAAGTCTTTGTTTAAGTTTTGAGTTGTTGTTAGATAGGTTTGTCAAGTCAAAGCCTTGGAAAAATGAGAGTTATAGTTTCTGCAGAAAAATCAGTTTAGTACCCTGAGGTTTAGAGTGAGTTTTGACCATGTCATTGATGTGCACTTTGAGGCCCAAGCTACCAGAAGTTAGTATGGGGAGTATATAATAGGTTTTAGGAGTTGGTTGGAGGTTTGCATGTCATTTGGTTAGGTGCACAAGTAGAATAACAAAATCTGTCCAGCAGGGGACAGTTTTGTTGCAACTTAGAAATAGGGAGATTTGGCCATGTCATGGGTAGGCCCTCATTAGGCCCAATTGGGCCTTAGTTAGAGGGTATGTCAGAGAAGTTTTTCCAACCATAGTTCATAGGATATGAGCTAGAACCATGTGTCACAAGTTAATTCAAGTCAGGGCATTTTCTGCCCAGAAAAACAGGGGAACCTTGGACTTTTAGCTTAGGCCCAAGAAGGCCTTTGAGCCACATCAAGCTTGTGAGATGCCCTTAGGTCAGGAGAGTCTTGTGTAAAAATTTTGAAGAAAAACTTGTAGTTTAAGAGTGTCTAATGCACTCAAGAAACCTTAGTTACCATTCTGAAATTTGCACCAGTGAGCACTTTCACTTATCATATAGCTTTAGAACACTTAGAAGTGAGTATTAGGTCGACCACCATAGTTGTAAGATAGTATAAGGTCAGTAGAGCAAAAGGCATAAGTGAGGGTCAATAGGTTTTGGATAATTTAGGAAAGGCACATTGAGTTAGGAAGCCCAAATTTGAAGACTTTGTTTAGTTAGCGACCAAGTGACTTAAGTGGTGAGTCGAGATCATCCAAGCCTAGTGTGGCATTATGGTGTATATGATGTTATTTGGTATTAATATACGATACGTGATTATGTGGCTACGTGTGTACATTTGAAAATATAATGGTGGATATGAATTAAGTGCGTATAGGCCTAAGTGCCATCCATGTTTAATTTCGGGTTGTAAATAGGTTAAGATGGTAAGAATATATTATAATGAGGATTATTATTATTTATGTAGGATCTCGAGACGAGGGAAAACTTGCCATAAAAGTCGAGTGAAGCTCCAGTTGTTGCTCCTACCAGTCAGACCAGACCAGTCTATCTCAAGGCAAGTGATTCAACTTGACCTTCGTATTTACTGTAAACAGTTCATATATATATCGATGCAATTATCCTGAGTCATTTTGATATATTTAAATCAAGCGTATCTTTTGTTTATCTTTAAGTTACATAGAGATGCCACGAACCCTCGAGTACGTATTGCAAGTAGTTCAAAAGTCTTTCATGATAGTTTAATGCCATGATAAAATAGAGATTTGTTATAATACTTTATTGATCCTTTTGATTATCATGCTATTGATCCCTGAGAAATCTTAATATTGCACCCTGATGCTTTGATTCAACTCTTGAAATAACCTCGATAGAAACTTTATCTTGATACCTAAAAGCCAATCATTTCTTAAATTCATTCATGATTGTTTGATAACCCTATCCTTACCCTAAAGCTTGATACCCTGTTATATCTTGAGCTGATGATCACTTTCTTTATATTTTAACACCTCTATCCTATTGGAACCAGTGATGCTTATCTTCTTGATGTTCTAATACCTATACCTTGTCTACAACCATTGCTTTAAGCCTAGTTTGGCATTACTCTTTCATATTATCCAATAGCCTTGCTCAATTTCCTTGTCAAAGTTCTTGTTTATGGAAACCTCTCAATTACCCTAATATAGTAAAGTCTAGTGGATCATGGCCCTGAGATTTAGTGTCATATTTCCAGTGTTTCAAGTTGATCTATAATCCCTTGATAAAAATGATTACAGTCGAAAGAGATTTTGTCATAAATCGGCATCAGTTTTTAAAATGATTAAAATGTGGATTTTTCAGTCCCAAAGGGGGATAAATGTTTTCTTTGAATGGTGGATCTGGACTGAGACGCGAGTCCTTTCCACACTTATATTAGGCTTAAAAGTTGCCTAGGGATTCCCAATAATGTTTTAGAACCCAGCGAGGTTCGGGATTACTTCGCGGCTGATCACCGGCTGTAATCCGTAGCGTCATAAAATGATTTTGATTAAGAATGATTTTAAAATTGTTTTGATGCAAGCAAAATGATGCCAACTCACATAAGTTTTATCTCTCGTTATCATTGATTATGTCTTTCCATTGTCATTCCTAAAGGTATATCTCGATTTATGTTTTGCGTTGTACTGTTAGCACTTGTTGAGCTTTTGGCTCACTTCTTGCTTTACCCTGATATTACCGCTAGCAGCTATGGTTAGATTCAAGCAGACTGCCCGTAAGACCTGTGATGCTGATGCTTATGTTCGAGCTCAGGTAGAATAAGTAATAATAGCTGTGAGGATTCGGTATTTGTAATCAGATGTAATAGCTGGTAGTGATGGGCTGTTCCAAACCCTAAACTGTAAGATCTTAGATTGGTTGTGTATCCTTCATTAAAATGATGTAATAGCTATATTTATTTCGCTATTTAAGTTGGGGGTGTGACAGGTTTTGAAAATTCTAGCTTCTTCAAAATGAAAATAAAATGATGTAAACTGTAAGGTTTAGGAAGCCTTGATCTTGAGTTTTGAAAATTCTAGCTTCTTCAAAATGAAAAAGCCGAGAGCATGAAGAAAATAAAATGCCTTGTGTTCTTGTTTTGATGAAAAATGAATTGTTTGGCTTGGTTGGTTGAATATTTGATTTGTTTTTGGTTAATTACCAATTTAACCTTGATTTTGTGTGGTTAATATTCCACCACATTTCCTTCCTTCCCATGTCATGCTTATGTCATGCTATGATGTCATCTTTACCTCCTTGTCCTCTTCTCATTGGTTGGGTGACATCATCCTCTCTAATCCCTTTGATTAACTTCCTAATTGTTTGCCTAATGACCGCTGATCTGTTATACGGTTCGCTTAACTTTCGTTTTCGTTTATCGTTTGAGGGATCATACCTGGGATCTTATTACTTAGGTTCCCTTAACCTTTCTCAATATATTATATTCCTTTTATGATCCTCTCTTATAATCCTTTAATTTAAATCCTTTTTATCCTGTTACCTTATACTCAATTCTTTCCGTATCTAGTGGATTTCCGGGAAAAATCAAAGTGTTCGGAATTGGATTCTGACGATCTTTACATACACTTATATACCATATAGAGTACTAATAGAATCTCAGAATATCCATAATAGAACCCCCTACATAGTGTGGCATGAAAAGTTTTCTCATTCAGCAAAAACACTATTCACAAGGGTTACAAAAAGTTAAAAATTTTGGGGGTTATTACAGTCTCCCCTCCTTAAAAGGATTCCGTCCCGGAATCAAATAGAAAACAAATGGGGGTACTTTTCTAGCATCGCACTCTCTAGTTCCCAAGTTGATTCTTCCATATTATGATTCTGCCATAGCACTCTGACTAGCTTGGTTACTTTGTTCCGAAGCACCTGCTATGTGTCTGGCATCCCGATGATACTTCCTTAGCATTGACACATGGAACACATTATGAACTTGTTGCAAGTTAGGGGGTAAGGCTAGCTCATAAGCTAACTTTCCAATCCGTCTTAATATCTCAAAAGGTCCAATGTATCTTGGGCTTAGTTTGCCTTTCTTTCCGAACCTCATTAATCCCTTCCAAGGGGATACCTTTAGCAGTACTAAGTCCCCGACTTCATATTCCTTGTCCTTTCGGGCTAAGTCTACATATTTCTTCTGTCTGTCTTGGGCTGCTACAAGCCATTGTCTGATAAGATCCACTATGTCTTTGGTCCTTTGGACCACTTCGGGTCCGAGCATCTTCCGCTCTCCTACTTCATCCCAGTATAAGGGAGATCGACACCTTCTTCCGTACAGGGCCTCATAAGGCGGCATTCCGATGCTAGCATGAAAGCTATTGTTATAAGAAAATTCGATCAACGGCAAGTGGTCATCCCAACTTCCTTTAAGGTCTATTGCACAGACTCTCAACATATCCTCTAGTGTCTGGATGGTCCTTTCACTCTGCCCATCCGTCCGGGGATGGTATGCGGTACTCATATTTAACTTGGTCCCCACACATTCTTGAAAGCTCCTCCAAAATCTGGAGTTGAACCTGGGGTCTCGGTCTGAGACAATGGACGCTGGGACTCCATGTCGCGTCACTATTTCCTTAAGGTAAATGTCCACCAGTCTATCGACTGTGTATCTCTCATTGATAGGAATGAAATGAGCTGACTTTGTCAGTCGGTCTATAATTACCCATATGGCGTCATGATTGGCTTTCGTCCTTGGCAAGCCTACAACAAAATCCATCGCTATCTGTTCCCATTTCCATTCGGGAATCTCCAGGGGTCGTAAAAGTCCACTGGGTCTCTGGTGCTCTGCCTTTACCCTTTGGCAAGTCAAACATTTGTTTACCCATTCTGCTACGTCCCTCTTCATGTTGGGCCACCAGTAATATTCCTTCAAATCCCTATACATCTTGGTACTTCCCGGGTGAATGGAATACCTTGAACTATGGCTTTCATCCAAAATCTCATCTTTAAGCTCTTGAACATTCGGAACCCAAATCCGGTAGGAGTACCTCATTATCCCTTTATCATCTTTCTCAGTATGGATCTCCTCTCCAGTCATTGACTTTCTGCCTTCATTCATTATTTTCTCTTGGCACAATCGGATCTTTTCCAATAACTCTGGCTGCATTGAGATCTCAAAAAGCTTTTCAGTTCCGGTTCCGGTTATCTTTACTTCTATTTCCATTCTTTCAAAATCCCTGATTAACTCCTCCGAAGTCGTTATCATTCTGAGTCTTTCCTTTCTACTAAGGGCATCAGCCACCACATTGGCTTTCCCCGGATGATAGAGAATCTCACAATCATAGTCCTTGATTAGTTCTAACCATCTCCTCTGGCGCATGTTGAGCTCTTTCTGCGTAAATATATACTTGAGGCTCTTATGGTCTGTGAAAATCTCGCACTTCTCTCCATACAAGTAGTGCCTCCAAATTTTTAAGGCAAATACTATTGCCGCGAGCTCAAGGTCATGAGTAGGATATCTAATCTCGTATTTCTTCAGTTGTTTTGATGCATACGCAATCACTTTACCGTGCTGCATAAGCACACATCCTAATCCTTTGTGCGACGCGTCACTATATATCACAAAATCTCCTTTTCCGTCCGGCAATTCCAACACCGGGGCCGTTACCAACCTTTTCTTTAATTCTTGAAAACTGTTCTCGCATTTTTCCGTCCATTCAAACTTCTCTGTCTTACGAGTAAGTCGTGTCAAAGGGGCTGCGATCTTCGCAAAGTCCTGTACAAACCTACGATAGTAGCCGGCCAATCCTATGAAACTCCTTACCTCTGTGGGTGTGGTTGGCCTTTCCCAATTTGAGACCGCCTATATCTTGGAGGGGTCGACCAATACTCCTTCTTTATTGATCACATGTCCTAAAAACTGTACTTCATTCCGCCAGAATTCACACTTCGAGAATTTGGCATATAACTGTTCCTCTCTGAGTATTCCTAGAGCTATCCTCAAATGCTCTGCATGCTCTGCCTCAGTCCTTGAGTAAATCAAAATATCATCGATAAAAACTATCACACACTTTTCCAAGTACTTCTTAAATACTCTATTCATTAAATCCATGAAAGCCGCTGGGGCGTTGGTTAATCCAAAGGACATTACCAAGAACTCATAATGCCCATACCTGGTACGGAATGCTGTCTTGGAAATATCTTCGGGTTTAATCTTTAGTTGGTGATATCCAGTTCTCAGGTCAATCTTGGAAAAATAAACAGCATCCTTTAGCTGGTCGAACAGATCGTCTATTCTAGGTAATGGGTACCTGTTCTTTATGTTAGCTTGTTCAACTCTCGATAGTCGATGCACAACCTCATTCTCCCATCTTTCTTCTTAACAAATAAAACTGGTGCTCCCCACGGAGACACACTGGGTCTTATCATACCCTTATCCAAGAGTTCCTGCAATTGGATAGCTAATTCCTTCATTTCTAATGGGGCTAACCGGTAAGGTGCTTTTGAAACTGGCGCCGTCCCGGGGGCCAATTCAATAGCAAATTCAATCACTCTATCGGGTGGTAATCCCGGAAGGTCTTGTGGGAATACATCTTCAAATTCGTTGACTACTGGAATATCTTGTAAGTTGGGCACCTCCTTCTGTGTGTCCACCACATAGGCTAGGTAGGCCTCATTTCCTTTTCGTAGCATCCTTCTGGCCTGGGCCATAGTCAAAAATTTCTGCGTCTGCCTCTTTCTTCTAAATATAACTTCTTTCTTCCCTGGGATATTTAACTTAACTTTCTTCCCTTTACAGTCTATCTAAGCATCATTGCTAGATAGCCAGTCCATTCCCAAAATTACATCAAACTCCCCTAATTTAAAAGGAATCAGATCAACACTAAAAGATTGCTCCCCTATGCCTATCTCACAGGCGGGGTGAATCTGGTTAACATGAATAATTTCATGATTGGCTATTTCTACTTGTAAGGGTTCTATCAAGGGTTCTGCCTTAAGTCTTAATTTACGCGCAAAGTCCCTTGATATAAAAGATTTAGTTGCTCCCGAATCAAATAAAACGTTTGCACTGACTGAATTTAAAGAAAGGGTACCTGCTATCACATCTGAATCTTTCATAGCATCCTGGACTGTCATGTTGAAAGTCCTTGCAGTAGGTGGCTTATTGGAGGCAGCCCTGCTTGCTCCCGAAGCTGCTGGTTTGTTCATTGGGCATTCCCTCTTCCAATGACCCGGGCGTCCACACTGATGACAAGTGGTGGTTGGAATGACGGCAGGGGTTGATGATGGGCACTTAGTTGAATAGTGACCTTCCCGACCGCACTTAAAGCAGGTTAATGGCTTTTCTTTACACTCCCCAGTGTGCATCCTTCCACATGTGTTACAGGCTGGCAATGGGGGTCGAGTCTGGTTGGAATAGGACATTCTTCACTTCTGGCCGCTCTGGCTCACACTCACGCTCATTGGCCGCTTAAACCCAGTGTTCCTTCCCGGTTGGGACACTGCTCCTCGATTAAATCTAGTTGGGAAGCTCCTTCCTGCGGAACCTCCACCCATGCTCATACTTTTCCTCTTTATTCCCTTCTTCTCTCTTTCCTTCTGCATTTGTTCACTTCCGGCTTCTACAATCGTTGCCTTTTGCACCAGAGTGGCATAGTCCGTAAGCTCAAGGATTGCCACCCTATTCTGAATCCACGGTTTCAGTCCCTGCTGAAACCTCCTAGCTTTCTTTTCCTCGGTGCTCACAAATTCCGGCACAAACCTTGATAACTCAGTAAATTTCGCTTCGTACTCTGCTACAGATAAATTATTCTACTTTAGCTCCAAGAACTTGAGCTCCATCTGGTTTTCCATAAACCTCGGAAAATACTTTCCCAGAAATAACTGACTGAACATCTCCCAGGTTATGATAGCATCTGTCTCCATGTTTTTCTTGGCCTCCCACCAGTAGTTAGCCTCTCCTTTCAGAAGGTAGGTAGCAAATACAGTCTTCTGTGCCTCATCGGTACTCAGAATCTCAAATGATTTCTCCATTTCCTTTAACCATGCCCTTGCCTCAACTGGGTCGGCTGATCCCTGGAACTCAGGGGGCTTAAGGGACTTAAAAGCCCTGAAAGAGTTTGCCACAGCATTGTTATTTCCTTGAGGGGGGGGGTTGGGTTGACATTCCAAATTCTGCCTTAGGAGTTGCATGAACTGGCCCATGGGATCCATGCCTGGGTTTGGTACTGGTTGCTCAACCTCAGTTTCTCCTTCTTCAGCCTCTATCTCAAATCCCTCAACATCATATGTTTCCTCTTCCTCTTCATACAGGGAGTCATCCTGTTCCACATAATCCTCATCTTCCTCTTCACTGTGTTCCTGGTTTCTATTGTCCTGATTATGGCTTCCCTGGTCCTCAGATCCAGGGTTCGCCCTAGTTCCAATCTTTCTTCGCGGCATGATTCTGATAATAAAAAAAATTATTGGGAAATTCAACGTTAGGTCACAATCATATACAACATTGTGACTTGCACAGCTCTTATAATAGGGAGAACGTATATCGCAATTCTATTATTTTATGACAGTTCTAATACGAAGTGCAGTAATAATAATGATAAAAATAGTGACCTCGTCACTAAGGAACTGAACCAAAAGGAAACAAATATATACATAATGCGAGAAATACATAGTTTGATCTGGTCAAAAGTACAACAGTTCTACAGCCATCTGTCCCAAAAGTGATACACAAGAGTCTATCTGTCTAGTCAGAAAAAGGGATGCTATATACAAGTCAACTATCCCGGAAAATTGGCTGTTACTAAGGCCTCGGCTAACTAGACAACTAGACTATTCCATCGTCAATCCTGAATCATACACCGGAGCGGGTCAGCTCCCATACCCTTTCCATCGCACGACGGAAGATATAGTCGGCCTGCCGCCTGGAGATCCTACCATGCCTGTCCCCCTGAAGAGATCTGAGTCTCGCTCGGGACGTGAGCTCTATCCCCGTAAGCTCCCTCCGCAAGGATCGGGGTATAGAAGCCCTAGTCTCATAAGCTCGGGTACGCCTACCCGCCCTCTCCGCATCCAACTCCCTCCTGGCCTCATCCAGTCGGGCCTCAGCAACAGCCACTCGGGTCCTCAGTACATCCTGAACATAGCCGTGGGCTAACGAAGACTGTCTGTGGGCAGGGTCAAGAGGTGGTGAATCCGGAGCCGCTGGGGGTGCCTCCTCGGTCTGTCTAGGCTCGGAAGTATGGGTCTCTGAGCTGTCATCATAAGGGATCTAAGATAGTGGTGGGGGGGTAGGAGCTCTGACCACCGGAAGTGTGGGTAAAGGGGTACCAGCATACACTACCATAGGTCCGACACGCTCCTCAGCTACTGGGACCTCATCCGGGTCCTCCTCATCTGGAATAGCAATGACCTCTGTCTCTGACTCCTCTGAGGGGTCCTCCTCATCTGAAATAGCAATAACCTCCGTCTCTGACTCCTCTAAGGGGTCCTCCTCATCCTCCTCCATCTCAGGCTCCTCCTGATCCTCAACATCTAGCAGTGCCTCATCATGCTCACGCTCGAACATCTCAGGGTCCTCTATCTCAGGCGCCTACACATTAAACGAGCTAAGTTACTATCATGATACTTATAAGGGTTCCCGTAAGGGTTTTAACTGTCAGCACTACTTTAAGTAGTCCAACCATGAACTTGGCAAGAGTTCTTATTATCTTTGTGAGTTTGTTATTATATCGTCGCATCATCTCTGAGGTTTATAACGCTTAGCTCTGATACCATTTCTGTAACACCCCCAGATCCGGGGTCAGGGATCCGGGTCGTCATGGTCTTTCTTTCCATAATATCACTTCACTTAATTAATAATAAATAACCTTATGCTGTGACCCCACACTAACACACACCACAACCCGTTATAGTCTCAGAGATGAAATTGAAATAAGTACAAGTCCTTGAATCCACACTTAAAAGTTATTACAACCCAAAATGATTACTTGATAAATTTACAGTTAATTGCCATTATCTCCCACAAGTTATAATTATACATAATTTGATTCTCAAAAGTAGAATGCCTGATCTACCAATAGATCTACCTCTGCAGCTATAGCAGCTACAACATCAACGGAAAGACGCGGGACGCTTCCCACGCGCTTGCGCTGGGTCTGCTGGAGTCTGGCCATTTTTCCTAACTGTTGTTGTGTGATGAAGAAATAAAGCAAGAGTGAGCCTTACAGCTCGCAAGATAATATATATAGCGATAACAATAATACAAGTATCTAAATGGATACTTACTAGAATCTTTTATCATGTGTAAGATAATTACTTACTAGATATAAGTAAAAACAAGGGATGAAGTTACCAAATACTTCACTATACTTATATCAATTATAAAGTTACTTGAACTACCACTGTTCAAAGTATAACGAGCTTTCAACAATTCATCATATAGATGAGACTACAAGACATATTTGAATAGATTAAATCTTTGAAGTAGTATTGAAGGAAATGAAGTTATGATATACTTCATTAAGTTCCGATATATATATCCACATATACATCTTCCTTATACAGTCCCTGAAAACCTCTGTCATGTAAAGTATGAACAGAGTTTGTAACATCCAATGAATTTTTGGAAGGGAAAAAGAATTGTGGCATAAACCCGATATCTTGCTGATCAGGCAAAGATACCAATAAGTAACCTTTTCTACTAGTAGATGGACGAATTCCCCACTGGTCATCAGCCTGGTCGCAATAGGACCTTATGCTGGACTGCCACTCAGCCACTTATGCATTTGATGGACTCCCACTGAGCCACTTACACTATTATGGACGCCCACTGAGCCCATGTTGCTTATGCCGACTCGATAGATGGACTTACTTCCCGAACGTTGGGTAAGTAATCAATTCAGTTACCAAAACTGCAACCTTGTTGCGAATATAAAATACACCATAGAGCCGGATCCCTCAGGTTTTGAGCGAGTATTTAAATCCCCTTTTTAATAGGAAGATCTTAAATATAGAAATGAGTTTTGGGATCCGCTCTAACTTTTAAAAATCATTTGAAGACTCGAAAATACTTGAAAGAGTGTTTGGAGTAATGCTGATTTAATGAAGTAAATCAGTCCCAATATATTTAGAAAATGTCTGAATATTATTATTTAAATAATATTCCCATAAAGAATAATCTTTATACAAATAATTGAAGTAGAAGTTGTAAGACTTATACTTGAAATGAGTATTAAATAACCAAAGATATACTTATACGAAAGTACTATCTTTATTTGAATAATCGAAAATAAGTTTGATTATCGAAACATTATTCTTTAATAAAATAAAGAATATTATTAAATAACAAGCGGAGTCATAATACCTCGAATGAATATTATAAATAATATTCATTAAATAAAATAACGGAGTCATACATCCTCAAATGAATATTCAATTAATAATCATTAATAATATAACTGAGTCATAAGCTCTCGAATGAATATTCGAAATAATATTCAATAATAAAATAAAGGAGTCATAAGTCCTCGGATGAATATTTGAAATAATATTCAATAATAAAATAAAGGAGTCATAAGTCCTCGGATAAATATTTGAAATAATATTCAATAATAAAATAAAGTTAAAGTTATCGAATAAACCTTATTCGATTAATAGTTTTGAAAACTATAACCATATATATATAAAAATATATATATTATACTCGGGAACATCGACTCCCGGTTTAGAAATATGTTAACCTTTTGATCCCCTATACTAAGGGTAAACTCAATACCGCTTATCTCTAGCATAGGTATTATGCAACTGTAAGCATTTTAACCAACAGATATATAATCCAAGAATATGAAACAGGCATTCATATATACCATATCACATGCTACAATATATCGCAAGAATTTGCTAATAACAAATATGCATTTATCGCAAGATCATGCATATACACATATACATCACAACAACAGTATAACGGGTAGAAAACTTGCCTGAGCGACTGGGGGTGATAAAAAGCTCGGGACGAGTCTGGTAACCTATAAACAACAAGTAAGTTGGAATTAAACTAAAGTCACTTGTAAATTTATACTTTAACCAACTTAGACTCTAACGCTCGTTTTGCGCTCACTGATTCTCTTAAGTCACTCGAGTACCCTCGGCTCCACCATTTTTAATAAATTAACCATTACGGGTTTTAAGGCGATTCTTTCGTGGGTGTCTTACCAACTGCCTAACACACTTACCATAATTGTTTCATACATTAATTAACCCTTTTTGGTCTTTAACCTATGTTTCAAAGTAAGGCGAGGGGAAAAGTTTCGTTCGCGAAACGCCGTTACTTGAAACGGTCGTTTCTCCTAAACCGTGCATCGGAATCGAATGAACTACATATCAAAACGAAGCTCGTAACATGAGCTATCTAAACATGGCAATGGTCATAATCTAGCAGGGAGTTCTCGGGTCCAAATGTTATGAACAACAGCAGTCTAAAGTAAATCGGACATTACGACGGCTATGTTTACGCGATTTCCAAATTTTAAACCATTCAAAAACCATCACAATTCAACCTCAATCTATTCATACAACCAAAGTCCATCCTTATCACATCATAACAGCCCCAATCAATTCAATATTAACATTTATACTTATGCCTAAGCTTGAATTTAACTATACTTAAGTTCTTTTAACCAAAACAACAAGATTCACCATTCTATTTCACTACCACTCCAACCCAAACTCTAAACCACAAGCATTAAGCTACTATATCATCATAACAATCAAAATCACCTTATTATACAAATGAATCTAGGGTTTGGAGATGATATACCTTCCTTGAAGTGGTGGGAGTAGCTAGGAAGCCTTAGGAAGCCTTGAGGAGTCTTAGGAAAGCTTGGATCTTAAAGGAAAACAAGAAAAAATCAAGTTAAAAACTTTGAAATCACTATTCATTGTCTTCTTCATTGATTTCTTGAAGAAGATTGAGAAAGAATTGAAGGCTTAAACTCATAATATAGCCATAACTATGCATAAGGATGACTAGGGAATTATCTTACCAATTTAGGAAGCCTTGATCTTGAGTTTTGAAAATTCTAGCTTCTTCAAAATGAAAAAGCCGAGAGCATGAAGAAAATAAAATGCCTTGTGTTCTTGTTTTGATGAAAAATGAATTGTTTGGCTTGGTTGGTTGAATATTTGATTTGTTTTTGGTTAATTACCAATTTAACCTTGATTTTGTGTGGTTAATATTCCACCACATTTCCTTCCTTCCCATGTCATGCTTATGTCATGCTATGATGTCATCTTTCCCTCCTTGTCCTCTTCTCATTGGTTGGGTGACATCATCCTCTCTAATCCCTTTAATTAACTTCCTAATTGTTTGCCTAATGACCGCTGATCTGTTATACGGTTCGCTTAACTTTCGTTTTCGTTTATCGTTTGAGGGATCATACCCGGGATCTTATTACTTAGGTTCCCTTAACCTTTCTCAATATATTATATTCCTTTTATGATCCTCTCTTATAATCCTTTAATTTAAATCCTTTTTATCTGTTACCTTATACTCAATTCTTTCCGTATCTAGTGGATTTCCGGGAAAAATCAAAGTGTTCGGAATTGGATTCTGACGATCTTTACATACACTTATATACCATATAGAGTACTAATAGAATCTCAGAATATCCATAACAGAACCCCTACATAGTGTGGCATGAAAAGTTTTCTCATTCAGCAAAAACACTATTCACAAGGGTTACAAAAAGTTGAAAATTTTGGGGGTTATTACAAAATGTGGGCTGGGAATAAAATCAGTATCATTCCATTTATGCATCCACTCATCCCCTCTAAAGGTTTCCTCCCATAGAACTGGAGCAGCCTCTTCCTCAAACTGGAATAATGCCTCCTTTCCTGTAGGCACTGGAGTGTTTACTGGAACTGACTCTCCAGAACTTGCTATAATCTCCTCAGCTTCAGATAACACCAAGGTGTGTGTGGCTATAGGAGACTCTGAAGCAGTTGCAGCTTTGTCTAAATTCTGATCTTCAGTTCCAAGATCAAGAATTGGTGTTGTTGGTATCTCATCCTGTAAAATTGGAGAAGTAACAGGAGTTGGTTGTTTTATAGTTGGAGCTTCCAGATATAGAATAGTAGGTATATTCAAATTCTGAATATCTATTTCAGGACTTGTCTCTTGTTCTTCAACATCATCTGTAGCTTTGATTGGAGAGTGAGGTGGAGAAATCACAGATTCTTGTACAGGTTCTGATCTGTGGACTTCAGGAATTTCAGATTCCTGAATCAGAACTTCTTCAGCTGCTGGAAGGGCTTTAATCACAATAGGTTCTGATGAGATCAGAGATTCCTGATCCCCTTCCTCAGCATCTTCAGCATCCTCAGATTGAGTTTGTGTAATATGCACACCTGCTCTTATCTTCCTCAATTTTGATTTTCTAGATGGAGGGGTGACATGATCTGTATCAGAATGTGAATGCCAGAAGCTTCAACGGCTTTCTCCTTCTGAAGAGTTGACTCTTCAGCTTCTTCTGTCATAGGTTCTGATGCAGAAACCAGGACCTGTTCTTCCTCACCAAATTATTTTTCTGTGAAATATAACTGTTACAGTAAATACTAAAAATAAGTCAAGTAAATAAATAATGCCACGTAAGCATCAGGATTTGCATCAGAACTTGACTATTATCAGAATTTAACGGTCATCAGAACATGGCTTCTGTACTCAAAAGGTGAATGATTGTTTATGTGTTTCTTCACACAAATACTGACTGGTTTCTTCAGAGTGTAGTCATCAGAACATAATCAGAACTTGTCCTTAAAAATTATGCAAATAATACTTAACTGTTTATCAGAAACAACGTAATCACCACAGTAATTTTCATCATTCATATGGAGTGAGAGTGTATGTATTTGCAAATGATCAGATAATGATTAAAGTCTGATAAACTTCATTATATCTTAGAAAAAAGGCATAACTAAGAAAAATGCTTAAAATCAGTCTTTAATTGTGAAGTCTATTGTAGAATAAAGTCATGCAAGAATCCACCTCAACTGTTTGTGCTTATTCTATTCATCTTTTGAAATTTTTTTGACAAGGGCTTCTCAGTGTAAATGAGTTACAACTACCATCAGAATTAATGCTGTTATCTAAATATTTCTCCAGTAATCAGAGAATGTGAAAAGTCACCAAGAAAAATTAATTTGCTTTTCTAATGCATATTACTTAATACCAGCAATGCACTTGGATCTTCCCTTTCACCTATTTACTCTAGATCTCAATGTAGTACCTGATTTCAATTTTTCTTTTCTTTTATTTTCTTCAGATAAGTGAGGTTTATCAAGCATGTAGTTCATCATTAAGATTTACTGACATCAGAATTTGACAGACAAGAAGCAATAATCTAGTTTGTGACTAAGTAATAAGATACAGGAAGTAAGTTTGACTAAGATCAAAATCAGAATTTGCTTGTGTTAGTGATTTCCACATAAATAACTAATTCAAATATGGGATACATAGTTTCTTAAAGACTACTAAGTCAGCATCTAACAAAATAATCCTCATTGGATTGAATAGTCACAGAACATTCAAAACACTTTCAGAGTTTATAGAATCACATCAGATAATAAGCAGTGTTTAATATGTTACAATTTAAGCACATATTACATTGAGATAAGAAAATCTGTAAACACTGATCATAAAGTCTGATGTATGAGAACAAAAACTAAATAGATTTTGAGAAAGAACCTGAAACCATTCCAAGTTCATTTACCAGTCTTGTAAAAGTAGCTTCACATAGTGGTTTTGTGAAGATATCTGCTAGTTGTTGATCTATTGGAACAAAATGTAATTCCATTGTACCTTCCATCACATGTTCCCTTATGAAATGGTACCTAATGTTGATGTACTTTGTCATTGAGTGTTGAACTGGATGTCCTGTCATAGCAATAGCACTTTGATTATCACAGTAAATAGGTATTTTAGAAAATTCTAACCCATAGTCCAGTAACTGATTCTTCATCGAAAGAATCTGTGCACAACAGCTTCCTGCAGCAATATATTCTTCTTCTATAGTTGATGTGGAAATTGATTTCTGTTTCTTACTAAACCAAGAAACCAATTTTCCTTCAAGAAATTGGCAGCTTCCACTAGTGCTTGACTTTTCTATTTTGCATCCTGCAAAACCTGCAATTGAGTAACCTATTAGCTTAAAATCTGATTCCCTAGGATACCATAATCCTAGATCAGCTGTACCCTTTAGATACTTGAAAAATCTTTTCACGGCTATTAGATGAGGTTCTCTTGGATCAGCCTGAAATCTTGCACAGAGATAGGTAACATACATGATATCTGGTCAACTTGGAGTTAAATAGAGTAAAGAGCCAATTATACCTCTATAGTTAGTAATATCTACTGATGCTCCAGTATCTTTATCTAACTTAATGGCAGTGGCCATGAGAGTTGATGCAGTAGAACTGTCTTGCATTCCAAATTTCTTGAGTAAGTTTCTGGTGTACTTGGATTGACTGATAAAAGTACCCTCTATAATTTGTTTGACTTGAAGTCCCAGAAAATAACTCAACTCTCCCATCATACTCATTTGATATCTTGATTGCATTAACTTGGAAAATCTTTCACAAAGTTTTGTATTAGTAGAGCCAAAGATGATATCATCAACATATATCTGTACCAGAAGTAAGTCATTTCCATGGTTGAGATAAAATAAAGTCTTGTCAATTGTGCCTCTGTGAAATCCACTTTCCAGAAGAAATTAAGCTAAAGTCTCATACCATACTCTCGGAGCTTGCTTAAGGCCATTAAGTGCTTTGTCAAGCCTGCAGACATGATTTGGAAATTTTGGATCTACAAAGCCTGGAGGTTGTTCAACATATACCTCTTCTTCCAATTCTCCATTGAGAAAAGCTCTTTTCATATCCATTTGAAAGACTTTAAACTTCTTGTAAGCAGCATAAACTAAAAAGATTCTTATGGCTTCCAATCTAGCACTGGAGGAAATGTTTCATCATAGTCAATACCCTCCTGTTGAGAGTAACCTTTAGCAACCAACCTTGCTTTGTTTCTTATAATTATGCCATCACTATCAGTTTTATTTTTGAACACCCATTTTGTACCGACAATTGATCTGTCCTTTGGTCTTGGTACTAGGGTCCAGACTTTATTTCTTTCAAATTCATTTAACTCTTCCTGCATTGCTTGCACCCAATCAGCATCTTGACGAGCTTCTTCCACTTTCTTTGGTTAAGTATGAGATAGAAAGGAATGATAGAGACATTCATTTGTTGTTGATGTTCTAGTTCTGACACCTGCTTCAGGATCACCAATTCTCAAGTCAGGTGTGTGTGATTTAGTCCACTTCCTTGTAGATGGAAGTTGATCTCTAGAACTGGATCCTCCCCCATGATCCATGTTGTCTCCATCAACATTTTATGATGCTCCCCCTGAAGTTATGCTCTCTGAGATTCCAGAATTTGAGTTGGATCCTTCAGGAATTTAAGAATAAGAGTTTCCAGAATTGTCAGAATTTGGCTCATCAGAACTTAAAGAGCCAGTGACTGGTTCTAATGCTTCTTGAGAGTCTTGAGATGTGGTATGATCATCAGCTTGCTCCCCCTGAACAGGTGCATTTTCCTTTGGAGCAGTTACCACAGTTTCAATGTCATCAGAATTTAACCCGTCAGAACTTACAGGATCAGGATTTAGGTCATCAGAATTTACATCTTCATTTTCAAATATCAGCTGATCATGATCATTGAAATCTTCAAGTCCAATAATCTTTTTATCATCAAAAGATACATTGATAGATTCCATGACAACCCTTGTTCTTAAATTGTAGACTCTAAAGGCTTTTGTGGAAAGTGGATATCCAACAAAAATTCCTTCATCAGCTTTTAGATCAAATTTTGACAGTTGTGCATGATGAGTCTTAAGAAAAAAACACTTGCATCCAAATACATACAAGTATTTCAGATTTGGCTTTTTTTTCTTCACCATCTCATATGGTGTTTTTCTATGCTTGTTTATGAGTGTAGCATTCTGTGTAAAACAAGCAGTCTGCACAGTTTCAGCCCAAAAATAGGTTGGTAGCTTTGCTTCATCAAGCATAGTTCGTGCAGCTTCAATAAGAGTCCCGTTCTTTCTTTCTACAACTCCATTCTGCTGTGGAGTTCCAGGTGCAGAAAATTCCTGCTTTATTTCTTGCTCTTTGAAAAACTCTTCCATGATTGAATTCTTGAACTCAGTGTCATTATCACTCTTATTATTTTAACATAATCTTGGACTAAATTATTCAGTTGTCTGACATGATTAGTTAGAGTAGATGCAGTTTCATTCTTCTTGTGCAAGAAATACACCCAAGTGTATCTTGTGAACTCATCCACTATAATTGTTAGGTCCCGAATTATCGTAGAAGGGGGGTTGAATACGATGATCACTAAATTAAAAATTCTTTCGAATCTTTAGCGGATAAAATATTTAGTGATTGGTTAGTGGTTTCGTGTTCTTGAAAGGAATAGTGTTTGGAATGATAAAAACAAGGAACACAAGATATTTGGGGAAATATATATTCGTATATAAATCCTCGAGGGGTGTTGCTACACTCCGGTAAATAAATTAACCGGCTTCAATCTAAGAACAACAAAGTTCCTAGCTTCTACAAAGATTTACAAATCAAATCCTATACAATAATCTAGCTTTTGTTTGTCTAAGAATTTAATTACCGGGTAACGATTATAATGCCCCTAAGAATATACAAGAGTTAAATCGGGCATTATAACGTTGCTTCGGTGAGAAGTTAAACAGATATACAAATAGTTTGAGCTTCTCTGTAAATCAATGCTGCCATTTTCACTTCTCTTTTCGGAGAGAAGATGAATAGAAAAAATGAATGGCTCTTTTCTTTTGCTGCAATTGTGTAGACTTTATATCCAATAATGTGTGGCTGAGGAGAGAGAAGCTTCTGTGGCGACAGCTTTATTAAAACCTCTGTGGCGACAGGAGTATAGGAGGGAGGAGTAGTAAATTGCCTTAGTTTATTTTAGAACTAAAATACTCTGTGGCGACAGGGAGTTAACTTGTGTGGCGACAGGAGGAGGCTTGTTGTTTCCTGTGGCGACACACTATAAGTACAAGTATGTACTTAGACTAAACTTAACAAACATCTACATGTACACGTTTGTTTATTTGATTATTTTTCTTTTCTTTTTGTTTTTGTTTTTGTTTTTGTTTTTCTTTTGTTTTTCTTTTGTTTTTCTTTTTTTTGTTTTCTTTTTCTTTTTAAGTTTAAATTGTAATTAAATTAATTTATAAATTAAACTTAAATATAACTTATAAAAATAAACTAATTTAGATTTATAAAATAAACTTATTTAAATTTTATAAGATAAATCATTTTAAATTTATTAAATAAATTATATTAAAGTCCATTAAATAAGTTATTTAATTTAACAATTAAACTTTGAGCTTCGCCAGTCCCCTGAGCTGTTTAGTTGTATACCCTACGCATCTCTTCTCGTACTTTAACATATAAACGTTCAATCCAAGTACGTTCCTCAACTTAACAATTCTTCAATAAATAATACCCAGATTCCTTTCACAAGCTGTTGACGCCTGGTGCAACTGGTCTGGTTCACAGACGACTAACCCCAATTCAGGTCTTCGTATTATAGCCTTGATTACATTGTTAAGCTTGCCTTAACTTTATTGCTTCAGACACTGACTGTCAATAAACAACTGTACTTTCACTGGAATCCTTTATGGTACTTTAGAAAACGTCTTCATTAACCTCTGTCTATACCCTGTCTTCAATTCTTCAGATTCCTATGCTTCGAACACTGTCTATCTTCAATCAATGCCAATACACTGAAATCTTTCGGTAGCACTTGTATACTGAAACTTCAACCTTTCTGAAACCCTGAAAGTCTTTAACCTTTGTTTTTCACTGAGGCATGATCATATAAATGAACTTCTTTCAGTGACCTGTAGACAGACTTCAGGCTTTCTTCTAATCTTTTGATTCTTTATATTTGCCTTGTCTTCATTCTTTCTAATTTCTTGTGTAGACGTATTATTTGTTAGATATATTTGAGATATCATGTCTAATATATTTCATGTTTAGTTTTCAAATCTTAACAAACAGGAAATATCAGTACTTACTGGAATCAGTACTTACTGGAAGTCAGAACTTAAGGATATCAGAACTTAGATTATCAGAAGATAAATATCAGAAGATAGATATCAAAACTTAAGTACGGGAGGACTTACAGTTAAGAAAGGAAGCTGATTTATAGGAAAGAAGATCGAGACTACACAAAAGAAGATATGCATGGAAAGAGTTAGAGGACTGAAAGAATTATATAAGATATTTGATTGATATATTTTTGGAGACGGAATTATATTCCATATCAATTAGAAGTTATCTTGTAATTGTGTACTATATAAACACAGACATAGGTTTACACAATATGTGTTATCATCATCGAGAAGATCATACATTGTAACCTAGCAGCTCTCGTGATATTTGTTCATCACTGAGAGAGAACAGTTCCATTGTAACAAAGTTTATTATATTGAATATATCTATTTACTGTTACTTGTGTTCGAAATCGATTTGATTGTATTTTACACTGTATTCAACCCCCTTCTACAGTGTTGTGTGACCTAACAATTGGTATCAAAGCTTATCTGTTAAGACACATACAGTAAAGATCCAAAACAATCATGTCTAAAGAAGCAGAAAATCCAACCAAGCCCACCAAAACTGAAGAAACTAAAAATACTCAAATCCACAGTCGATATGAGACTATTATGGTTTCCATACTGAGACCTTCTGAGTATCCCATATGGAAAGTGAAGATGGCTATGTTTCTGGAAGCTATAGATCCAGAATTTCTTGACAGAATTAATGAAGGACCACATAAGCCAACCAAGCTCTCTGTTGTAGTTGCAGATCAGCCAACAAAGACCATGCCAAAGGAGAAAAGTGAGTATACAGCTGAAGATATCTCATCCATTTCCAAGGATGCAAAGGTAAGGCATTTGCTACATAGTGCCATTGATAATGTCATGTAAAACATGGTAATTCATTGCAAGACTGCAAAGGAGATATGGGATGCTTTGGAGACAAGATGCCATGGAACTGATGCAATCAAGAAGAACAGGAGGACTATACTCACTCAAGAGTATGAGCACTTTGACTCAAAAGGTGATGAGTCATTAACTGACTTATATGACAGGTTTGTCAAACTCTTGAATGATCTGTCACTGGTCGACAAAGAATATAATCTTGAAGATTCAAATCTAAAATTCCTTTTAGCTCTTCCTGAAAGTTAGGATTTGAAGTCTACTACTATAAGAGACAACTATGCTCTTGATGAAACTACTCTTGATGAAATTTATTGTATGCTCAAGACTTATGAACTTGAGATGGATCAAAGAAGCAAGAGACAGGGGAGGAAGTCAAGGACAGTTGCTCTTAAGGCTGAGGAGGAATCCCCCAAAGTGGTTTTCTCAAAGAAAGGCAAAGGAAAGGCTCTCATCACAAAATCTGATTCAGAATCATCAAGTTCTGATGATGATGATTCAGAAACTGAAAGTTTACCTGAAATAGATGTTGATGAAGAGATGATGAAATTGTGTGCTCTTATGGTGAAGGGTATCACAAAGATAGCCTACAGGAAATTCAGAAGGGGAAAGAAGTTTTCCAAGAAAGGGTTCCGAAAGTATGAAGGCAAAAGTGCAAAGTCTGACAAAGGAGACAACTCAAATGTCAAATGCTACAATTATGGTGAAAGAGGCTACATATCTCCTGACTACAAGAAATGAAAGAGTGACAAAGGCAAGGCACTTGTCACAAAGAAGAAAATCTGGACAGATACTTCAGATTCTAAAGATGAGGTGAACTATGCTTTGATGGCAAATGCTAATGGCAGCCCTGAAACTGCTGAATTAAAGGTACCTCAAACAACTTATGCTTTTCATACTGATGATATTACTGTTAGGAATATGTGTATTAGTTTGATGATAAGTTAAACAAAACACTTAAGTAGAAATCTAGTGTTTGTAGCCTCAACGGATAAGACCATCTTGGCTATCCGTTGAAGGAGTAGCTTTACTTAGAAATAAGTTTAGTATTGTAGCACATTTCATTCTCTGGATTCAAGTTTTAATTCTTAGATGTTGTAGGAAATTATCAGTCATGTTGACTACTAGTGGATATGCAAATAGGAGGGCTAATTGTAAATATTTCATGCCTTGTAATTTTGTATAAGTGAAGAAGTATCAACTGATATTGAAGACCTTCAACGGATAAGAAACAAAGCTTTAACGGATGTCTCTAATGCTTCAACGGATAATATCCATCAACGAATGAGTGCTTTAACCGATAAAGACTTCAACTGATAATGCATCAACGGATAAAGCTTCAACGGATAAAGCCTCAACGGATAAGGCATCAACGGATGAAAGCTTCAACGGATGCTTAGTTCATTAGCAGTTGATAGTGACAATTCACAAGCTGACAGAGGCACATGGGTTGACAGAGACAAACTGGAATGTGGAAGCCTCTAGGAAGAATCAAGAAAATGCAGCATTTCCATTCTGATGCAAATAAGGAAGTATTTAAAGATCTACAGCCAAGCCTAAATTGCATTTGATAGAGAAATGAAGAAAAAACATGTGAAGAATCTTTTTAATTGTATTTTACAGTTTTGTCTTCACTTGTAAACTTGGTGATATATAAACCAAGTAGCAGCTAGTAATTAGATAAGAATTTTCCTGAGCTGTTTAGAAATATCCAGAGAGAAAATCATCTAGTTTGTACTAGGAAGCAGCTGTGATTTAATTCTTTGAATCACAGATTTTCTGAAATAACATATCTCTGGTGGAACAACAAATCCACCATAAAAGTTTTTAAGTTCTTTGTGCTCTTTACATTTGTGTTTGAATATATATCTGTCTGTATTAGCTTTAAGCAATTCACACACTTGTTCTCAAAAGCACTTAGCCTTAGAAATTGCTCAAAACTTGAAAAAATTTTGAGATTTACATTCAACCCCCTTCTGTAAATCTCATTGTTAGTCCACTGGGAATAACAATTGGTATCAGAGCTAGCTCTTAACATACAAAGAGTTTAAAGATCTATTCTGCTAACATCATGAGTAAGAAGGATATTGGTGTAAAGATTCCAATCCTGGAAAGAGATAACTATCATCACTGGAAGGTGAAGATGCATTTACATCTTCTCTCTCAAGATGAAAGCTACATCAACTGCATTGAAAATGGTCCTCACATCCCACACAAGGTGGCAACAGCTGCTACTGCAACAGTTGTTGTTGGACAGTCTATTCCCAAGCCAAAGGCAGAATGGACTGTTGAAGATATTGAAGAGGTCCACAAGGACAAGAAAGCCATGAACATTCTGTTTAATGGCCTGGATCAAGATATGTTTGACAATGTCATCAACAGCCAAACTGCTAAGGAAATTTGGGATACTGTGCAGCTTATCTGTGAAGGCACTGAGCAAGTTAGAGAAAACAAAATGCAGCTTCTCATTCAACAGTATGAATATTTTCATTTTGAAGAAGGAGAATCATTGAATGATACCTTCAACAGATTTCAGAAATTGTTGAATGGATTGAAGCTGTATGGGAGAGTATATCAAGTCAAGGACTCAAATCTAAAATTTCTAAGGTCTCTACCAAAGGAATGGAAGCCTATGACTGTTTCTCTAAGAAATTCTCAAGATTATAAGGACTTCACACTTGAAAGATTATATGGAATTTTGAAGACATATGAACTTGAGATGGAGCAAGATGAGTTGTTGGAAAAGGGAAAGAGAAAAGGAGGATCAGTTGCACTTGTAGCTGACAGTGAGAAGGTTGAAGTCAGGAATGAGGAAAAGACAATGCCAAGTCTCAAAATTGGCACAAGCAAATCAGAATCAAGAAAGGGTAAAGAGCAAGTAGCTGAGGATAAAGACAATTCCAGTCAGGATGACTCTGATGATATTGATGAACATCTGGCTTTTCTGTCCAGGAGGTTTGCAAAGATGAAGTTCAGGAAAAATACAAAATTCACTAAGCCAAACAAAAACATGGTGGACAAATCAAAGTTCAAATGTTACAACTGTGGCATTAGTTGACACTTTGCAAGTGAGTGTAGGAAGCCAACCTCTGATAAAAAGAAATTTGAGCAAGTTGATTACAAAAAGAAGTATTTTGATTTGCTCAAACAAAAGGAAAGAGCTTTTCTCACTCAAGATGATTGGGCAGCAGATGGGGTCAATGAAGATGATGATATGGAATATGTCAACCTAGCCCTGATGGCTAATTCTGATGAAAATGAAACTAGTTCATCAAGCAACCAGGTAATTACTACTGATCTCTCTTAGCTTTCTAAACATGAATGCAATGAAGCCATAAATGATATGTCCAATGAATTATATCATTTCGTGTTTCCCTTAAATCACTAGCTAAAGAAAACACTAGGATCAAAGAGAATAATGTGTTTTTAAGTGATAGGAATGCTGTGTTAGAGAATCAGGTAATTGAGCTTGAAAAGATTAAACTTAAATGCTTGAATGTTGAAAGTGAACTAGAAGAAGCTGTTAAGAAAGTAGAAATTCTTTCTAAACAGTTAGAAAGTGAGCAAGAGGTAATCAAGGCCTGGAAAACATCTAGGGATGTTAGTGTTCAGATTTCCAAGGTTCAGGGAATTGAATCATTCCGTGAGGATGCCTGGAAGAAAAACAAAAAGGAGTTAGAATTAATTGATGGATTGTCAACGGATGTGGAATCAACGGATGATGAAAGTTATCCGTTGAAGGAAGAAAAGGAGCATCCGTTGAAGGCTCATCAATTAAAACAGGCAAGTAATTTTAAAAATAAAAATCTCAATAAGAAGAATGATTCAACTCTCAAGAACTTTGTCAAAGAAGGAGCTAGCACATCCAAAGATGTCAGTAAGGTGAATATAGGACACATGACTTTAGATCAGCTGAAAAATAGGCTTAAGTTGGTTGAGGATAAGAAGGAAACTAAAAGAAAATCTAAAATAAATGGGAAGGTAGGGATTAATAAACATAACAATTACACACCTGATAGGTATGCTCCTAGAAAAAGCTGTGTACATTGTAAAAGTGTTAATCACCTATCTGATAATTGCAAATCTGTTAAAAATGCTCCCATGTCTTCAAATCCCTCCATGCCTAACATGTCTATGTCACCTCTGCATGCCATGCCTGTTATGTCTCATCAGAATCCCCATGCACATTTTGCAAACATGCTATATATTAATAATCCTTATTTTACTGCATTTAGTATGCCTCAAATGCCATACAATATGCCTATGTGGAATAACATGTTTGCACAATCTATGCCTTATCCAATTCAATCAAATGTGCTAAGTGATTCTGTGACTAACCCTACACTTCAACCTACCACATCTGAGATCAAGGTTGATCCAAAGTTACCTAAGTTAAAAGATGCAGGAGGAATGAAGTCTAGGAAAAAGACTAACAAGGCTGGACCCAAGGAAACTTGGGTACCAAAATCAACTTGATTGATTTTGTTGTGTGCAGGGACAAAGAAGGAATCTATGGTACTTGGACAGTGGCTGTTCAAGACACATGACAGGAGATTTCACCCTACTCACAGAGTTTAAGGAGAGAGCTGGCCCTAGCATAACCTTTGGAGATGACAGCAAAGGATTCACTATGGGATATGGCTTGATTTCAAAAGAAAATGTCATCATTGATGAAGTTGCATTGGTTGATGGTCTCAAACACAACTTATTGAGCATCAGTCAACTATGTGACAGAGGGAATACTGTTTCCTTCAATTCTGAAGCCTGTATTGTCACAAGTAAAAAGGACAATAAAGTGGTTCTAACTGGAGTTAGAAAAGGGAATGTGTACTTAGCTGACTTCAACTCTACAGATGCAGAATCCATTACTTGTCTTTTCAGCAAAGCAAGTGCAGTTAAAAGTTGGCTATGGCACAAGAAGCTGTCCCATTTGAATTTCAAGACAATGAATGATCTAGTCAAAAAGGACTTAGTTAGAGAAATGCCTCTAGTGGAATTCACAAGGGATGGACTGTGTGATGCTTGTCAGAAAGGAAAGCAAAAGAAAGTATCATTCAGTAAGAAGCTTGAATCTACAATTGATGAACCATTACAACTGCTACACATGGATCTTTTTGGACCAGTCAATGTATTGTCAATTTCAAGGAAAAGATATTGCCTAGTGATTGTAGATGATTTCTCAAAGTTTTCATGGGTCTATTTTCTTGGATCAAAGGATGAAGCTAGTGAAATCATTATCAACCATATCAAGCAAGTCAACAATCATCCTGATTTCAAAGTAAGGAATATTAGGAGTGACAATGGAACTGAGTTCAAGAATTCAACCATGAAGTTGTTCTGTGAAGAAAATGGGATCATGCATGAGTTCTCAGCTCCAAGGACCCCACAACAAAATGATGTGGTGGAAAGGAAGAACAGATCACTAATTGAAGCTGCAAGGACAATGCTTGAAGAGTCAAAACTCCCAACTTACTTCTGGGCTGAGGCTGTTAACTGTGCATGTTACACTCAAAATATTTCTCTAATCAATCAAGCAAAAGGCATGACTCCCTATCAATTATTCAAGAGAAGAAAACCAACTTTAAACTTTCTGCATGTCTTTGGTTGCAAATGTTACATCTTAAGGAATCAATCTGATCACAAAGGGAAGTTTGATGCAAAGGCTGATGAAGGAATATTTGTTGGTTATTCTGCTGGAAAATCTTATAGGGTCTACAATCTAAGAACCAACATTGTCATGGAATCTGTGCATGTTGTGTTTGATGATAAAAAGATTGATGGACTAACAGATGAGGGACATCATGAAGGACTCAAATTTGACAACATTGAGATATATTGTGATGATAGTGAAGATGAGAATGATGAAGAAGGCATCTCAAGAAGAATTCAAAATCTGCCTTTGGATAATGCACAGAATGCTGCATCCGTTGAAAGTCATAATTCAGCTTCTGTTGAAAGAAGCAATGCAGCATCCGTTGAAAGACAAAGTGCATCATCCGTTGAAGTTCATAATGAAGCATCCGTTGATCACAGTCTGTCAACGGATAATCAATTCACTTCATCAGTTGATAGAGCTCCCAATTCCTTTCAAAAGATCAGCAACTCAGGGGGAGTTTCAACCAATCAACATTCTATCTCACATCATGACAATACTGAGGCAACCTCATCTAGAGCTAATCTACCACCTCAAAGGAAATAGACCAAGAATCACCCTTTTGAACTGATCATTGGTGATGCTACATCTAAAGTGCAAACTAGAAGGGCTACTCAAGATGAATGTCTGTATAGTAGCTTTCTATCACATGAGGAACCTAAGAGAGTGGAAGAAACTCTATTGGATCCAGATTGGATTTTAGCAATGCAAGAGGAGCTAAACCAATTTGAGAGGAACAAAGTATGAAAGCTGGTACCCAAGCCAAAGAACAAGAGTTCTATTGACACAAAATGGGTATTCAGAAACAAGATGGATGAAAATGGCATTGTCATAAGGAATAAAGCCAGATTGGTTGCTAAAGGCTATTCTCAACAAGAGGGAATAGATTTTGATGAAACATTTGCTCCAGTTGCCAGACTTGAAGCCATCAAAATCTTTCTAGCCTATGCAGCCCATGCCAATTTCAAAGTCTATCAAATGGATGTCAAGAGTGCATTTCTAAATGGGGAATTGGAGGAAGAAGTTTATGTAAGCCAACCTCCAGGATTTGAAGATCCAAACTTTCCAGACTATGTGTATTATCTGTTGAAAGCACTCTATGGACTAAAGCAAGCACCTAGAGCCTGGTATGAGACTTTGTCAAAATTCCTTCTAGATAATCACTTCACAAGAGGCTGTAAAATAGACAGGAAAAGCACAACTGGCACCTGTCAATTTCTAGGGAACAAGCTTGTATCATGGTTCAGTAAGAAGCAAAATTCTGTTTCTACATCAACAGCTGAAGCTGAGTACATTGCTGCTGGTAGTTGCTGTACACAGATACTATGGATGAGGAATCAACTACTTGACTATGGTTTGACTGTTGACAAGATTCCAATATTCTGTGACAACACAAGTGCCATTGCCATTACTGAAAATCCAGTGCAGCACTCAAGAACCAAGCACATTGATATCAAGTACCACTTCATTAGGGAACATGTGATGAAAGGTACAGTGGAACTTCATTTTGTTCCAAGTGAAAAGCAGATTGCAGACATATTTACCAAGCCACTTGATGAATCAACATTCACAAGATTAGTAAGTGAGCTAGGTATGCTTAATTATTCATGAATTTATGTCCTCTGTATAATCTGCCTTGAAGCCTGAAATGAATTTGCTGCAAGAACAAAGTTGGCTTTAAGTAAGACTTATCCTATCAACGGATATTCCCTATCCGTTGAAAGCCAAAATTGTTCTATCAACGGATGTTCATTATCCGTTGAAAGACAAATACATTTCTGGTAATTTTATCCTTCAACGGATAAAATAGTGTTGATCATCAACGGATAACTATTTACCTTATCCGTTGAAGTGTCACATCAGTTACTTTAAGTGAGTCACAGCCGTTGATTCTTTTACTTAACCGTTGATACAGATATACACTGTTGTATATATTTGTATTAAAGGCAGTTTTCAGAATTTCTACAGTTTTATTTATTCCTGAACGGCTGTAATTTACTTAAAAGTATCATTTTATTTACGTTTTAATTCAAGAAAGTATAAAAGCCCATTGAACTCTTATTTTCACTTTACGCTTTCTTGCAATTTTCATTCTCCATCTCTCCCAAAATTCTCAAGTTTTTCTCTGCAACCTCTACTCACAACAATGGCACCAGTAGTCAAAATTATGTCTAAAACATGATTTGTTTATGAAAAGAATAATTTTGTAGCCTTGGTTGAAAAGAATGAAGCCCATTCTGATTATCACAAGATGATGGACTTCATCAAAAACTGCATACTGAGCTATGCAATGGTGGAAGCCCCAACCATCAACTGTGAGGTGATTGAGGAGATTTGGACAACTGCAGAGTTTAACTCCACAGATATGACTATTGCCTTCTCTCTCAAAGGTAAGGATTATTGCATTAACTGTGATGATATACAGTCTTGCTTTAAGTTGCCTGAGAATAATGCCATAACACCACACACTGATAAAGATGTATCTGCTATGTTAGATTCTATAGGCTACGCTTTTGATTCTGCTAGTTTAGGTAGCATTAAAAGGAAAGGCCTTAGGAAAGAATGGAGTTTTCTTGGAGATGCCTTTATTAAGGTTTTCTCTGGGAAGATTAGCAATTTTGATGCCATAACTTCATCTCCTGTTAATATGCTTTATATGCTAGTTTCTGATAGGTACTTTAATTTTAGCAACCGTGTCATGCTAGAATTAGGTTCTAGATTAGGTAACAAAGCTAATAGACCACATAACATCTACTATGCTAGATTTTTTATGTTATTGGCTAACCATGTTGCTGAAGGATTGGTTATATCAAATGAGAATAATAAACTCAAATGCTGGGCACAAGAGAAAAGGGTCCTTGCAGACCTTTTGAGAATGAACCTCAACAACCAGGTGCCATTGGTATATTTGCCAATCATGAATGCACCACAGATAAGTGAGGTAAACATTTCTATAACTCTTACTATTGCCAACCCCATTGTTTCTTTGTCTTCCAGTGTGGAAATGGAATCTGTGTCTTTGTCCAAATAGGTTCCTACCAAAGCCACCAAAACTAAAGTTTCAAAACTCAAGTCAAAGAAAACCACCTCCGTTGTCTCTCAAAAGACAACAGTTGTAACAACTACCATAAACCCTGAAGGGAGTGAACAGGGTGTGAGTGGTGAGGGGAGGGGTGAACATCAAAAAACCCCCCAGGATAAGGTGGGAGAGGTGAGTGGTACCCAAGCCAGCCAAGCCACAGTCTCTCAAAAGACTGTGGTGGTTCAAAAGGAGTCTAACACATCCCTAGTTGCATCCTCCCAAAAGGATG
>NW_027420770.1:0-47615 GCF_009905375.1 Apium graveolens | reverse complement strand
CTATCTCGGATTTCACTGAAGGGATAACATCAATAATAATATTAATGAGCAAAACACTCAGCAAGTGAATATAGTGAATAAAAATGCATCATAACTCATTAAAATGATAACAGAAGATAATCGACAATAAGATATCTCCAATAAAAGATCAAGTTTTTAGTAAGAGAATGGAATTGGAAATCTCACAGCGCTATGAGCAATGAGGGGTGATCAGCCCACATCAAAACTCTGAACCACATAACCAGTGATTCACAACTATTGAGGATCCTCGACACACATTGGCCAAATAAAAACATCAGGCTCCCTGCTACTGATGTTTTTAACAATGACTGGCGCCTTAGTCTTACCAGAACATACCATCCAATTCCTTTTAATGAATTCATTTTAATTTCAAAGGGTTCTTGATGAAGGACAAGATAACAAGGGTTGATATTGTCAAGGATCAAGTGACAAGTTTTCAAAAAGAGGGAATGTTAATAAGATCAGGGTTCCCAAAAGAAATAATTCAAATTTTGAGGGGTTTAGGGTTTTCACGATATATTAAGGGACTTTCGTAGGGTATCCATGAGGGTATGAGGTAATATGTGATGAAACGGGGTGAATTCAAGTATGAAAGTGATTAACTAAATGAAGGTCAAATCATTGGGTGATGTCGGGGTTTAATTAATCTCTATTGAAACTGTAGTCATGCATTCACAGGGTAATTAATTACAGGAACAGATTATAAAGATAAATTGAGAGTTCACTTTCCTGGACTATGCTTACTGAGCTCTTGAATGGAATTGTCTATGGGCTCCTTTCCTGGCCTCCTACTTGAACCTATAATAGATAATATCCTTATTACAACTCTTGTTAACTACCCTTTCGCGTAAACTATAAATACATATATATACACATATACATATATATATACTCTTAATTTCTACTAATTACAAGTAATATATGCATCACATAACCCACATAACATATAGCAATTATAATGCACATCTAGACTCTATTTACGACCTTAGTCACTTAAGCAATTAATCATATAACATATAATGATCATGACCAATACTCTTAATCCTCCTTTACAGACCTCAACTCAACCTAAATTTAGTAAGGCAGACTTATGCCTCACTACAAATGACTCATAAATACAATGCACACTATTTGACTTATCGAATGCACACCTTGGCACCAATTGTGTGCCTTGGCAAACATATGAAGTTCTACCTTGAGCCTTTGCTATATTCTGAATCGTATGACTTCCTATGACTTTACGCTAACTTTAGCAACTGGTTTGACATCAAGGCCTCACTTAAAAGACACACAAATGTAATGCACCTTTCTAAAGTTTCCAAAGACAACTCTAATACTGACTCTAGGGTGTTTTGGTAGAAATAAGGTATCTCCACCTTGGGCCTTTACTCCAAACCAACTCGCAAAGGTTATTACGACTATAAATGACTCTCAAAGTTGGAATGACTCAAAGGCCTCACTAAGGCCTCTATAGGCCTTAAGTGGAAGTTGACACAAAACTGCCTTCCCTGATTTCCAAACTGCCCTAATTTTACCAACTTAAAATTCATTTATCTAGTTTATTTACTGATTTTAAAGGCTTTTTAAGCTTCCTAAGACTTCATTATACCTATTTAGACCAAGGATCCATGAAGGCCTAACCTATGACATGATGATAATCAACCAAAAGTCAAGTTTACCCAAATATGCCATGTTCTGAGTTGCTCTCGGGTTTGTGTGTGTGCCTAACCAAATGCAAGTTTTTATGCAATCTAAAGCCGCTGGACTCAAGTATGAACCAAGTCCCTACTCTCTGGAGCTCAGGCCTACGAAGGCCTTGCTAAAACTTACCTAAAATGACCTATACTTCTAGTACAAAAATCTGCCCAACTAAGATCAATGCAACTTCTTCCACCGTAACTCCCTTCATTACACCAAAACCAAATAACAATCGACAACCAACCAAGGAAATCCATAACATACACTAATACCTACTGACTAACAACATTTAAGGCTCATTTTCAATTTATTTAGCATGAAGATCACTTTTAAAAACAAGTAAAGTAACACATCACATGGCAAGCCATCACTTAGCATTTTTAAGCAGACATTCAAAGTAAACATGCATGGTAACTTCATGACACCTACAGACCTTAAGCTCTATCATCATTTATAATCTAAACTAGCATTTTATAAAAGGAAATATGGCATGTAACTCACAGAAATCATGTATCAAGAGGTTAAAAGAACAACTATAATAGCAATATTATGACTTCGAGTTGTTAAGCAAAAAATCGAACTATATTATAAAAGTAATCATTTGAAATCTACTGAATATAATCACTTATCATCATGGCATACTTCATCTAGAATTTTATAACCAAAAACCACAGCATGCATCTCATACAAGTCAAACACCAAAGCATAAAATCAACAAGTATAGTCTCTACTTAGAAATCACTTGTAAATCAACATGCAAGTACTATATCAACATGCAAGTGCTAAAATCAACATGCAAGTACTAAACTTAAGGTCTTGATGGAAAAATAGCATGCAAGGGTTTAATCTTAACAAAACAACATTTATAAGGAGTAAGACTTTAAAAATCAACATGCATGGTCATTTTTCATAAAAACTTCCCAAAATCAACACTTTACATTTGGCTCCTAAGAATCATTGTCAAATGTTTATGAAAAATGAGTATGACTTGGTAAAATAGAAGTGTAACACCCCTCCAAGATCATATCTTGCTCATAAGAATCAAGGCCTCAACCTCGGCTTTACCAACATGCACACACAAAACTCACCTTAAAATGTACTACTCCACTAAATGATGAAGTTCTTGGCTTGACTAACTTGAGTAGTGAAAGAAGATGAAGAAAAAATAAATAAAATGGAAAGAATGGGGGTAGGGATGGGCTTCAGCCGAGAGGGAGTGAAGAGAGGAGAGAGTGAGGTGTGTGAGTGGGTGTGTGGAAAAATGAGAGCACTCACTTGGTTTTGTAAAATATGATAGTGGAATGGAGAATGTACATAATTGTCCCTCTTACTAGTAGTGACAAAAATGCATGCAAGATTAAAGAGGTAATCATGCAAGTTAGTGGGGGTTAGAATTGACGGTCTTAGCCTTGGACCTATTATAAGATTAAATGCATGCAAGGGTATGCTAGTAATTCAATAATTAGTAAAAGTATGATTAAAAAGAATAGATTTTAATAAATAAAATACAACTCCATAAATCAAAAATTAATACCATAAATACTATGAGATTTTAGAAGTTTAATAAAATTGTTTTCAAAAATTTTGAACAAGAATAATTTTAAAAGAATTTTGTAAGATCAATTTCCTATTAAACAAGCCACAATATAATTAAAAATTCTAAGTCCCATAGGAAAATTGCAAGTAATTTGATTCTAAGCCGAATAATAATCTATCGCTTAATTGCAACTATAGTAACTCAAATATTATTTACTCGTGTAACGAAATTTGCTTGCGTACAATTAATCATACGCCTATAAATAATCTAACAATATTCACAATGTCACACAACGAAGAACATATAGGAACACATTGAATTCTCATAATTCCTGACATCCAATACACATAAAAATTATAGCACAAAATAGAATATTATATTACATTCATATCAAATATTCTCAGGCGTTACAACCTTCCCCTTAAAGGATTCTGTCCCCAGAATCTAAGCAAACAAATGGGGATACTTATCTAACATATCAATTTCTAATTCCCGTGTCGACTCTTCAACCTTGGGATTCCTCCACAAAACTTTTACCAAAGGAACTACTCTATTCCTTAACACTTTATCCTTTCTATCTAAAATTCTAACCAGCTGCTCGACATAAGACAAATCTGGCTCAATCTCTACTGGTTCATTATCCATGATAAATTTGGTGTCGGGGTTGAACTTCTTAAGCAATGATACGTGAAAAATATTGTGAATGTGCTGCATTTGAGGCAGTAAGGCTAACTCGTATGCCACTTTTCCAACTTTACCCAAAATCTCAAAAGGTCCGACAAATATTGGACTCAACTTTCCTTTCTTGCCAAATCTAACTATCCCCTTCCAGGGTGACACTTTCAACAGAACGGTTTCTCCTATTTCATAATCTATGTCCTTTCTTCGTGGATCAGCATACTTTGTTCGTCTATCCTGAGCCGCGATGAATCAATTTCAAATCTAATCTACCGCTCTTTTCATTTGTTGAATCAGTTCAGGGCCAATTACCTTTCGTTCTCCAAATTCATCCCAATAAAGAGGTGATCTACACTTCCTTCCATAAAGAGCTTCGTACGGGGGCATTCTAATACTGGCATGAAAGCTATTGTTATACGAAAACTCTATTGGAGGCAAATGTTCATCCCAAGTTCCAAAGCACAAGATCTCAGCATGTCTTCTATGGTCTGAATCATGTGCTCACTTTATCCATCTGTCTGTGGGTGATAGGCAGTGCTCATCTTGAGTCGAGTTCCCAAATGTTCTTGAAATTGCTTCGAAAATCTGGAGTTGAAAACGAGGGTCTCTATCTGACACAATAGATACTGGAACCCCCATGACGAGTGACAATTTCCTTTAGGTACATATGATTCAGCTAATCCATTGAAAACCTCTCGTTGATCGGTAGGAAATGAGCCAACTTAGTCCATCGATCAATTATTACCCAAATAGCATCGTGATTAGATTTTGTCCTTGGAAATCCAACTATGAAGTCCATCGCAATGTGCTCCCACTTCCATTCAGGTATCTCTAAGGGTTGAATTAGTCCACTCAGTTTCTGATGTTCAGCTTTTACCCTTTGGCAAGTGTAACATCTACTAATCCATTGTGCAATCTCCTTCTTCATATTTGGCCACCAAAAGTTCTGTTTCAAAATCTTGGTACATTTTTGTGCTTCCGGTGTGAATAGAAAATTCTGAGTTGTGAGCATCCTTCAAAATATCATTCTTCAATTCTTCCACATTCGGTATCCAAATTCTTGATGAGAATCTTAAAATCCCTTGGTTTTCTTTTTAAGTGCAAATCTCTTCTCCGGTCAACTCATTCATTCTTTCATTCATCACTTCTTTTTGGCACTTCTAAATCTTTTATAATAATTCTGGTTGAAAAGTCATCGTACAATCATGTCTGTAGGTGCACTTAGAGATCGGATCTCAATTCCCATTTTCTCCAATTCCTTTGATAACTCTTGGGCTAAAATCAAAATATTCAATCTCTCCTTGTGACTTAAAGCATCCGCTACTACATTCGCTTTCCCAGAATGATAATTGATCGTGCAATCATAGTCTTAATTCCAACTCCAACCATCTTCGTTGCCTCATGTTTAATTCCTTTTTGAGTGAAAATGTACTTCCGGCTCTTGTGATCCGTATATATCTCGCATTTTTCTCCATAAAGGTAGTGTCTCTACAGCTTCAAAGCAAATACAATTGCAGCCAGTTCCAAGTCATGAGTTGGGTACCTTGCTCGTGAGGCTTAAGTTGTCTTGATGCGTAGGCTATCACCTTCCCGTGTTGCATTAAAAACACAACCCAATCCTTTGTGTGACGCATCGCTGAATATTACAAAGTCTCCTTGATCATATGGCATGGCTAATACTGGAGCGGTGACTAATTTCAGCTTCAATTCTTGAAAAACTCTTTTCACAACTCCCCGTCCATTCGAACTTCTCATTCTTTCGGAATCAATCTTCGATAATATCCGACCAATCCCATGAAACTTCTAACTTCAGTCGGGGTCTTCGGCCTTTCCCAATTCATTACAGCTTCTATCTTCGTGGGATCAACTCGAATTCCTTCACTTCCGAAAATATGCCCTAAAAATTGAATTTCTCGCATCCAGAACTCACACTTCGAAACTTGGCATATAACTTATCCTTTCTTAAATTCTCCAAATCTATGCTCAGATGTTCAGCATGTTCTTTCTCGGTTTTTGAGTATATTAGAATGTCGTCGATAAACACAATGACAAACTTGTCCAAATACTCCTTCAATACTCGTTTCATCAAATCCATAAAGTGCCTGGTGCATTTGTCAATCTGAATGCCATAACTAGAAACTCATAATGTCCATATCTAGTTCTGAAAGAAGTCTTGGAATGTCTTCCGGTGTAATCTTCAACTGGTGATATCCCGATCGCAAGTCAATCTTTGAGAAGTAAGTTGCTCCCTTAAGTTGATCAAACAAATCATCAATACGAGGTAAAGGGTACCTATTCTTAATTGTCAATTTGTTCAACTCTCTATAGTCGATGCACAGTCTCATACTTCCATCTTTCTTTTTCACAAACAGAACTGGAGCACCCCACGAAGATACACTCGGCCTTATAACTCCTTTATCCAATAACTCTTGTAGTTGCTTGGCCAATTCCTTCATTTTTGCTGGTGCCATATGATAAGGTGCCTTCGATACAGGTTTCACGCCGGGCGCTAAGTCGATAAAAAACTCAATTTGACGGTCAGGCGGAAATCCAGGAAGTTCATCCGGAAATACATCGGGAAATTCGCTAACTATCGGGATACTTTCTATATTCAGCATTTCCTTAGATCTATCAATTACATGAGCCAAATACCCTTCATGTAATATCCGGGATATATTGTGCAATTATTTTTGCTAATAGATAATTATTATATGTATTCAGTATCTATTCTGTGAATTATTTAAGTGTTAAATGTGTTTGAATGTTTAAAAATGTTAGTAATTAAGTATTTCAATTTTTATATGTTCCAAATAAAATATAGATAATTGTCATATCTTCCTAATTATTTTTATGTTGATTTATGAATATATAGGAATCATATGAATTTTATAAAATCTTTTTTTCGGGTATTTAAAATCTATTTTATAAAACGGGAACCAACCGACGTCATCCGTTGTTACGTTTTTGGAACCCGAAACTCTTCCGAGAACTCCTTCCTAACCTATTGTAATATTCCGAGCATATTCCGTGTTTTGACTTTGTCGATCTGGCGTACGGTTTGTCCTGTCCGGGTCCCGGCACAACATTTTTGATACAATATTCGTTTTGGTAAATCAATAAAACTGGTATTTTCGATAAACGGAGCTTTTATTAAACTATCACAATTATCACCTCGTAGTACGTGTAACCAGGCGCTGAGACCAAGACCGCAGTACAAATTGTACTGATTTGGATAATTATCACGAAAACCGATACCGTTTGGATCAGTTTTTATGAATAAACGTACCGTTTTATATCCGGAATGATCCAACGGGATACTAATTTTCCATAATTATAAATAGCCTCTACCGTATTTTATTTTGTACCGGAAATCAATTGCAAACAGTATTTACAGAATTTTTACAGAGAAAATACTATAATTATATTTTGTTCTTTGTAATCAAACACAAATTCGAAGGCGTTATTTATGTCCGATTTTGGCATACATATATTCAAAACGAAGCTACTGAAATCTAGAATCCAAATCTTCCATCAATTTCAACACAGAAACATCAGGTGATTTCCTATTAATTATTTATATTCGAATTTCTCGGTATTTAAATTATGAATTTTTGTACGGATGATTGTTTGAATGATTTGATGATTGTATGTTGTAGAGCTTGTTTTCCTGATCATTTTGGTATATTATACTTCAAATTTGGAGTTCAATAACATGTTTAATTTTGGGTTTGATTCTTGGAATTTAGAAATTAGGGTTTATATTACTTTGAATATTTTCAATTCGATTTGGGGGTTTCTTATTTCGAAATTACTAGATGTTCTAAAGGGGTGGGTTGTGTTCCTTATGCAATTTGCAATCCATCCATATAAGTTTTGTGAATCGACGAGGCCTGTAGAGGAGTGAGTTATGATTTGAAGTTTTCGCCGGTGTTCTTGAAGTTTTTGGCTGGATTTTTATTTCCAGATGTCGTTTGGTCCATTTGTTAATTGATTTGAACTCCTGCAGTGATTTAGAATGAAAACCCCACTTGAATCGTGTTAAACCATCCTGTTTTCGCCTGAATCGGGGCTCACCGGAGCCGTATTCCGGTCACCGGAATCTGGGTTCATGAAGAACCCGTTTCTGTTCTTGGTGACCCGGAATTCCGACCCGGTTTGACCCGGTTTTGATCCAAAAGTTCCCTAAATCAGAAGTGTTTTTGGCATTTTTGCAAGTTAGTACCTGAAGTTTCCAGAACTTTAATAATTCTGGATTCCTGTTTTGAATTCCTTCAAATTTCGGATTTCTTTTTATAAATTATATTTAAAATTGTTTTTAATTTCAGAAAAATCCGAAAATGATTATTTTAATTTCAAAAATCATTATTTTAATTCCAAAAATTATTTTTAATTCAAAAATAAATTTGAATTAATTATTTAATTAATTTCAGTTAATTTTTAATTGATTAATTAGTCAATTAATTCGAAAATTAATTGATTAATTGATTTAATTAATTATTAATTGATTTTAATTAATTATTTAATTATAGTTAATTATTTAAAAATGATTTAAAAAAATTTCAAAAAATAGTTTTGAGCTTTAAAATATTATTTTAAATTATTTCCAAGGCTCGATAATTATTATAAAATTGTTTCGAAGCCAGAATTGGCCAACCGAACCTTGTTTATTACTCTGAAATTGATCCAACGACCCGTTTTAATTCCGAAAAATGTTTTAAAAATCATTTTAAATACCCGAAAGCCTGTTTATGACCCGAGACTTCTTTATAAATGAGATGTCATTGATTATTTGACGTGTTATGTGTTATATGTGACTTGTTGGTTGACTATCGGTCTATATATTCGGTGATTACTTGTTTATAGCGTAACTTTCAATCCGTTAATCGGATTTGGGTAAAACGAAGGGTAGATAGAAGTGTATGTCGAATAGAATGGTATGAGTTAAATATTATTAGTTACTTATGTTGCCTAGCAGAGTAAGAAAGGCGTAAAAAAGAAAAGCAGGTGATCAGAAAAATAGAATTTACATGTAGAAACTACAGCAAGTGATCAGAGGATAGAAGCGAGGCATAGAAGAAGCAGACGAGTAATTGTTGAATGGGGTCATTAGACAAGTACAAGTGAAGTTGAAATTGATTATGATAAGGCAAGTATTTCTAAACCTTTCTCAAGATACAATGCAAATATTTCTAAATTCTCTTGTGATATATTATACCCATAATAGTTCTGTTTTATACTGTACACATTTTAAATCCTTCAGCCTTGAACCTGAGCCACAGCATTTGATCTTTGAGCCGTAAGCCTTATTCTTTGTAAACCATTTCTTGTTGATTTACCAGATACTAAACCACACAAATAAGATACTACTCCACAAATATATATCCATCATATATACCAAACACTGGAACAGAATTGTTTACACATACAAAAACTTTTATACTCAACCATACCTTGTGATATCAAAGTACTAAAACCTTGTAAAAACACTATTCATCTAATATCCGATTATCCTACCGGCTGGAGGCCACTTCTTTTATGTATTTTGACATACCCGTTTTGTTAACTATGAATTTTTACCATGCTCTTTTACAAATGTTTTATGGTTATTGATTATGATCTGGTTTTATTAAACTCTATTGTTTATCATATTGAAATGCTTTAGAATTGGATAGTTTTCTTTGTGTACACCAGATTCGTGGTCAGACCATATCGATGGTCAAGTTAGGCCAATGTGTGCCTTGGATCCAGTAGTTAGAGCAGTGCTGTGTGCTTTGCTCGGGGTTAGTGCATGACTGATCAGCACCCTAACCTTGGTTTTAAAAAACTTAAAATGAATATCCAATTCTATTGACTGTTTAACAGGAAATTTGATTCCTTTGAATCACCTCGTTTATTATTGTTTAACCTCAGTTATTGATAATATGACTTGCTGAGCTAGTTAGCTCACTCTAGCGAATCTTTTTATGTATTCTACAGTTAAGAAGGATACGGTTGATAGCGAGGTTTCCCAGTTCAATGTTCGAGCTAGGATTCCAGATTATGATTGATCGAGCTAGCAAGAGCTTAATGCAGTAGTGAGATAGTAAGGTTGTAAGAATAATTTCATATCAGTTGTAAATTAAATTAGTTGGGATTTGGTACGTTGTAATAAAAGTTAAGGTTGTGGCTTGTTTTCATACTTTAACCTGTTGCGATCCGTAGTTAAGTAAAGCAGGGTCCTTGCAAATAATATTTTATATACATGTTTATATTTTGTGTATGTGTTGTGGACCCCTAAACTTCTGACCCGGGTTTGGAGGGTGCCACAGATTGGTATCAGAGCTACAGGTTATAAGTCACCGAAACAAGCCTAGATTGACGGGATCGGGTAGAGGGTTAGGATTAGGAATATGAAATAGAAAGATAAGCCATCGTGAGGTTGAGTGCGACTGTATAGTAGGTCTCCGGCACGGTTCGTGTTGCGATTCGGGATTCTTAACTCGCGACGTGATATCTAGGCAACGGCAATGGCAGATCCTGATTTCCTTGCATCAACTGATTGTTTGGAGCTTTCCGTTTAAGGATCGTCATCTTCTCCCAGATTCAATTTACGCCTTGTTCTTCCCTCAGTATTAATGGTATTACCTTCTGTTATGACAGTTGCGCCTCTCCATGTTTTCAGCGCTATTCTATCATTTTTTGATATGAGACTACCTATTCAAGAACCTTCATTTGCTTATTCTTGTTCTTTTGAACATTCAACTATGGATGTATCTTTTCTGTTTACTATACACCATATTTTATATCCTCAGTTTAAAAACCTTTCCAATGAAACAATAGTATTTGCAAGAAGGAACACGATAGCTGCAGTAAATGGTGAGTATTGAGATATAAATTAAGATTAGAAGGAGTTTAGAAAGAAGATTTAAGTGTTTCGGAGACGGCTGTTATCAGGTTACAATAAGCTATTAGTAATTAGGCCCCTAATGACTAGCTTGTGGAATGGAGTAGATAAGTGTTGAAGAGAGAAAGTTAGAGGAGATTAGGGATCTGAAGATTTCTTAAAATTGGAAAATGGTGTTGTAAGGATGTGATATATATTTTAACAAGATGATGTGACATTAGCTGACTTGTTGACTATTAGATAGTCTGTTCCACTTAATGATTGCAAAGTGGTTAACGAGAGTACTACCAGTATGGGAGCCTTAATGTGAAGCAACGAATACGATAACGTGCAACGACAGCGGAAGTTTTTATTGATTAAGGAAAGTAATAGACCCAATAAAGGAGAGGAGATAAATGGAAGTGAATGGACCCTTGAATGATCGTTTCTTTAACTCGGTATCTCGTCATAAGAAGAAAAACAACCAACTCATATAGTAAGGACAACCGAAGGTGTGATTTTTAAAATTTTTAACAAGTTTTCGAAAAAAAAAAATTCCTCACAAAATTTATAAAAGCCTTTTTGAATAAAATAAGTTTTAAACCTTGGTTGTCAAATTACTACTTGAGTTTCTTGTTTGTTAAAAGACCCGGATTATCTGGAAGGATGTTGTTTCAGACTCAGTATTGTTAATTTGGAGAACGGGGTAACCTGTGATTATGAAGAAGTGGGTGCAAATATTGTCCGATAGGATTAACAACAGAACCAGTGTACGGAGTAACTATTCATCCAATTACTGGGATTATTAGAGTTCAAAGAATTCATTAATTAAACGGAAGCCTGAGCATGACCGAAAAGGATTGGGAAAATTTCCAGACTTTTCTAAAAGAAGAATATTATTAATAAAAAGATCGCTATGTTGAATGATTCATGGTTATTCCAAATTAAAAAGAGGAAACTCAAGGTTATCTGATAAGAACGCCATTATGATCAAATTGTTAAAGTATTATACGTGTAGGTGCGACGTTATAGACGCGAGACTTAACAAGTAAGAATCTACAATAATGCTTAGTTGCGAAGGTATTTTAGCATATTTTTTAAAGTTGTTATATGATACAATTGGGATATGATCGATCAAACTCGAAAGATGAATACAAGTGAAATGTGGATGGTGACCAATGGTATCATTCTTGTCCTCAACATTACAGCGTATATTCCTTTTTAATTCCTAAAAATGTATGAACTCCTTTTCTTAATAAATTCTTTCTGATGATATCAAAACGGAGGATTTTGCATTCCTTACAAACTTAATTATTCCCCTTGAGTTTTGTTTTATGGTTTAGACAAACAGTGTTATGATGAGACACTTGTCGGAATGACAAAGAGTCGGGTGGGACGCCACCTAATCATGTGATGTATGCCATACGGTATGAAAGACTGGCCATCTTAAATACTATGTGGTTGTCTCATTCATATTCAAATCATTACTTCTTCTTTCTTTTTAACTCTAAGTTTATTAAAATTATGAATCCTTCTAGTAGTTTCGTTATACCATTGCTCTTTGCGAGAGCATTTCAAACAAAAGTCAACGTATTATACACCCAGCGGGCAAAGTCTCATTTATCTCTCATGCATGGAAAGGAAACAAGGGCATATGGTGAGAATTGTAAATCACTGGCCCTAGCCAGAGATGCATTTACAGTCAAAGGAATCTACTTTAATAAGAGATACGTATTCGAGAATGAGAATATGCGATACGATATTTAGAATATGGATGTGATGACGTGGAAGATTAATGCGAATACCTTATGCGTTAAAGTATTGAGAGATATGGGAGCAACTTGATCGTATATCTCTCAAGGTTTTATTAATCAGATGAATTATCTTGTTGAATCAATAAGTTAATGACCAAAGGACTAGCAAGTTAAGAACGTGCAGTTATTGAATAAGTAAGTACCAATGGCGGAATCGATATTTCTGGCAATAAGTTGCAAAGAATTAATATCATTTGAGATAAGAGGATTTGACATTATTCTAAGGAGTGGATTAACTATTCAAGTGTGATGCTCAGGTAGACTGTTGTGATGGAAGATAGTTTTGAAGACGCCAAATGAGAACATGAAGAAGTTTAAAGGACAAAGGAAAGTAAAGAACTTGTTAAGAATAATTTAGGATTACAGTAACCGAAATATACGTGCTATGGCGATTATAAATAAGTGTCAGGAGCAAACCGAACTTGAAGATTTTACGGTCTCAAGATATGTTTCCAGATGAGTTACCAATATTTCCTTTAGATAAAGAAAATGCGTTTATGATTGATTTAGCACCTGAAATGAAGCCAATGTCCAAAGCCCCGTACAGAATGACACTAGATTAAATAAAGGAGTTATCAGAGCAAACGTAGGAGATAATTAGAAGAAAAAGCAACTGGACCTAGCGTACCCCCTAAAGTGCACCGGCACGATGTGTTAATAAGAAAGATGGAAGTGTGAGATTATGTGTTAGCGAAAGCTCAACAAATTTACTCTCAAGAGCAGATATCTGTTACCTCGAACCAATGATTTGTTTAATTAAATGAACGAAGCAAGGTATTTTTATAAGATTGATTTAAGACTGAGTATATTACCAAGTGAAGATTGAACTTATGGACATATCAAAGATAATTTTCAGAACTCAGTACTGTTGTTATAAAATTCTAGAAATGTTAGTTGGATGAACTGATATACCAGTAATATTTAAATTTGATAGGTAGAATCTTGAAAGAGGAATCTGGATAAGATGTACTTGTGTTACTTAAAAAGAACCATGCAACCTATACAATGATAGCTGAGGAATCAAAGAAGAAAGAAGCGGTATAAAAAGTTTACCAGGTGAAAACTTTAATGGCAGCAAGTATAATTCTTAGTATGGACAGTCAGTAAGAAGGAGACAAAAGGGGATTTAGCAGAAAACTTTAAAGATGGTATGAATAAAGAAAGACCAGAGGCACTAACAAAAGTAAGAAGTTTTATCATGGGCCAGTTACTATTAGCAATTTGTCCAAGATTTTTCGAAAGTTGCAATATTTTGGATGAAGCTAACCAGGAAAAGCAAGAAGGTTATATGAAATGGAGAAGGGTGAAGAAAGTTTTGCTGAGTTAAATGAAAGAATGGTTACAACACCTATTTTATCACTTTGAAAGTATTAGGGAGATTTGGTAGCTTATAGTGATACTTCTCGTAAGGGAATAGGATGTGTGTTGACGCAAAATAACAAAGTTATTGCATATGCATCCAGACAACCGAAACCTTATGAGCAGAAGTACCCTACTCATAACTGGGAATTAAAAGCAACAATAATATCTGTTTTGAAAGATTGGGAAATATTATAAGTATAGAGAAAGATGTGAGATATATACGGACCATAAGAATTGAAGTATGAACTCCCGAGGAAAAGCAAATGTAGTGGTAAGAGATGAGTAAGAAGGAGAGAGAATGAACATAAAGACTGTACCAGAAGAATTATCTATGGAATTCTAGAAGTTGGAATTGGAAGTCAGGGTTCATGATCCAAAAAGGAGTAAGAGTGTATAAGTATAACTTTTCAGTCGGAATTGTTAGAGAAGATAAAGAAGTGTCAGGAAGAGGTAATAGATCAGGATATAAATCGTTTAGTAGGTGAAAAATTGTGCACGCAAAAAGAACAATCGAGGTATTCATAGGTTTTCTTCTAGAATTTGGATTCCACCAGTGATGGAACTGAAGGATGAAATTTTACAAGCAGCTCATAATTCGAGGTATTCAATTCATTCAAGGAGTACCAAGATGTATAGAGATTTAAAGGAAATTATAGGTGGTTAGATATGAAGCGGGGAATTGCAGAATGAATTAGCAGATGTTATATATGTCAACAGAGTTAAAGTAGAGCATCAGAGATCAAGTGGATTGCTACAGTCATTGAAAGTTCTAGAGTGGAAGTGGGAGCATATCACCATAGATTTCATAGTTGGGGTTACCAAGCACAAAAACTAATCATGATGCCATTTGGCTTATAGTGGATAGATTTACTAAGTCAGCTCATTTTATGCCTATAAACGAAAGATTTTCGCTTGATAAGTTGATCCATAGGTGCCTGAAGGAAAGTGTAGTTCGTCATGAAATCCCTTTGTCTATCGTATCTGATCGAGATCCAAGATTTAATTCGAGATTTTGGAAGAGTTTTCAAGAATGTTTAGGAACAAGATTGAATATGAGTACGGCTTACCATCCACAGATGGACGACCAGAGTGAAAGAACGATCCAGACAATCGAGGATATGTTACGTGTTTGTGCTATTGATTTCAAAGGAAATTGGGGCGAGCATTTACCTCTGATAGAATTTGCTTGCAACAACAGTTATCACGCTAGTTTCGGGATGTCACCCTCAGAAGCCCTTTATGAACGCCAATACAGATCTCCAGTGTATTAAGACGGAGTAGTAGAGCGCAAAATACTTGGACCTGAATTAGTACATCAGACAAAGAAAGTTGTCGAAGTTATCCAGGAGAGATTGATAGCCGTACCAGACCGTCAAAGGAAATAAACAGATCAATCAAGGAAAGACATGGAATTCGAAGAAGGAAGCTTAGTACTACTGAAAGTATCGCCGTGGAAGGTATTAATGAGGTTTGGAAAGAAAGAAAAACCGAGCCTAAGATATGTCGGACCTTTTGAAATTTTAAAGCACGTTGGCAAAATAGCTTTTGAGTTAACGTTACCTCCGCACATGGAGCACATTCGGAATATTTTTCATGTATCGATGCTTAAGAAGTATAATCCAGACTTCAGGTATGTAATAGAATATGAGCCGATAGAGCTTCAAGCAGATTTGTCATATGTAGAGAGTCCGATAGAGATTCTAGAGGAAAGAGAGAAAGTAATAAGAAATAAAGTGGTAAAGTTAGTAAGAGTATTATGGAGAAACCCAAAGGTTGAAGAGTCAACCTGGGAGTTAGAAAGTGATATGAGAGCAAAGTGTCCTCATTTGTTTTCTTAGGAGATTCTGAGGACAAAATCCTTTTAAGAGGGGAAGGATGTAATATCCGGGATATATTGTGCAATTATTTTTGCTAATAGATAATTATTATATGTATTCAGTATTTATTCTGTGAATTATTTAAGTGTTAAATGTGTTTGAATGTTTAAAAATGTTAGTAATTAAGTATTTCAATTTTTATATGTTCCAAATAAAATATAGATAATTGTCATATCTTCCTAATTATTTTTATGTTGATTTATGAATATATAGGAATCATATGAATTTTATAAAATCTTTTTTCGGGTATTTAAAATCTATTTTATAAAAACGGGAACCAACCGACGTCATCCGTTGTTACGTTTTTAGAACCCGAAACTCTTCCGAGAACTCCTTCCTAACCTAATTGTAATATTCCGAGCATATTCCGTGTTTTGACTTTGTCGATCTGGCGTACGGTTTGTCCTGCGAGGGTCCCGGCGCAACATTTTTGATACAATATTCGTTTTGGTAAATCAATAAAACTCGTATTTTCGATAAACGGGAGTTTCTTTATTAAACTATCACAATTATCACCTCGTAGTACATGTAACCAGGCGCTGAGACCAAGACCGCAGTACAAATTGTACTGATTTGGATAATTATCACGAAAACCGAAACTGTTTGGATCAGTTTTTATAAATAAACGTACCGTTTTATATCCGGAATGATCCAACGGGATACTAATTTTCCATAATTATAAATAGCCTCTACCGTATTTTATTTTGTACCGGAAATCAATTGCAAACAGTATTTACAGAGTTTTTACAGAGAAAATACTATAATTATATTTTGTTCTTCGTAATCAAACACAAATTCGAAGGCGTTATTGATGTCCGATTTTGGCGTACATATATTCAAAACGAAGCTACTGAAATCTAGAATCCAAATCTTCCATCAATTTCAACCCAGAAACATCAGGTGATTTCCTATTTAATTATTTATATTCGAATTTCTTGGTATTTAAATTATAATTTTTGTACGGATGATTGTTTGAATGATTTGATGAGTGTATGTTGTAGAGCTTGTTTTCCTGATCATTTTGGTATATTATACTTCAAATTTGGAGTTCAATAACATGTTTAATTTTGGGTTTGATTCTCGGAATTTAGAAATTAGGGTTTATATTACTTTGAATGTTTTCAATTCGATTTGGGGGTTTCTTATTTCGGAATTACTAGATGTTCTAAAGGGGTGGGTTGTGTTCCTTATGCAATTTGCAATCGATCCATATAAGTTTTGTGAATCGACGAGGCCTGTAGAGGAGTGAGTTATGATTTGAAGTTTTCGCCGGTGTTCTTGAAGTTTTTGGCCGGATTTTTATTTCCAGATGTCGTTTGGTCCATTTGTTAATTGATTTGAACTCCTGAAGTGATTTAGAATGAAAACCCCACTTGAATCGTGTTAAACCATCCTGTTTTCGCCTGAATCGGGGCTCACCGGAGCCGTATTCCGGTCACCGGAATCTGGGTTCATGAAGAACCCGTTTCTGTTCTTGGTGACCCGGAATTCCGACCCGGTTCGACCAGGTTTTGATCCAAAAGTTCCCTAAATCAGAAGTGTTTTTGGCATTTTTGCAAGTAAGTACCTGAAGTTTCCAGAACTTTAAAAATTCTAGATTCCTGTTTTGAATTCCTTCAAATTTCGGATTTCTTTTTATAAATTATTTTTAAAATTGTTTTTAATTTCAGAGAAATCCGAAAATGATTATTTTAATTTCAAAAATCATTATTTTAGTTCCAAAAATTATTTTTAATTCAAAAATAAATCTGAATTAATTATTTAATTAATTTCAGTTAATTTTTAATTGATTAATTAGTCAATTAATTCGAAAATTAATTGATTAATTGATTTAATTAATTATTAATTGATTTTAATTAATTATTTAATTAGAGTTAATTATTTAAAAATGATTTAAAAAAATTCCAAAAAATAGTTTCGAGCTTTAAAATATTATTTTAAATTATTTCCAAGGCTCGATAATTATTATAAAATTATTTCGAAGCCAGAATTGGGCAACCGAACCTTGTTTATTACTCTGAAATTGATCCAACGACCCGTTTTAATTCCGAAAAATTTTTAAAAATCATTTTAAATACCCGAAAGCCTGTTTATGACCCGAGACTTCTTTATAAATGAGATGTCATTGATTATTTGACGTGTTATGTGTTATATGTGACTTGTTGGTTGACTATCGGTCTATATGTTCGGTGATTACTTGTTTATAGCGTAACTTTCAATCCGTTAATCGGATTTGGGTAAAACGAAGGGTAGATAGAAGTGTATGTCGAATAAAATGGTATGAGTTAAATATTAATAGATACTTATGATGCCTAGCAGAGTAAGAAAGGCGTAAAAAAGAAAAGCAGGTGATCAGAAAATAGAATTTACATGTAGAAAATACAGCAAGTGATCAGAGGATAGAAGCGAGACATAGAAGAAGCAGACGAGTAATTGTTGAATGGGGTCATTAGACAAGTACAAGTGAAGTTGAAATCGATTATGATAAGGCAAGTATTTCTAAACCTTTCTCAAGATACAATGCAAATATTTCTAAATTCTCTTGTGATATATTGTTAATACCCATAATAGTTCTGTTTTATACTGTACACATTTTGAATCCTTCAGCCTTGAACCTGAGCCACAGTATTTGATCTTTGAGCCGTAAGCCTTATTCTTTGTAAACCATTTCTTGTTGATTTACCAGATACTAAACCACATAAATAAGATACTACTCCACAAATATATATCCATCATATATACCAAACACTGGAACAGAATTGTTTACACATACAAAACTTTTATACTCAACCATACCTTGTGATATCAAAGTACTAAAACCTTGTAAAAACACTATACATCTAATATCCGATTATCCTACCGGCTGGAGGCCACTTCTTTTATGTATTTTGACATACCCGTTTTGGTAACTATGAATTTTTACCATGTTCTTTTACAAATGTTTTATGGTTATTGATTATGATCTGGTTTTATTGAACTCTATTGTTTATCATATTGAAATGCTTTAGAATTGGATAGTTTTCTTTGTGTGGACCAGATTCGTGGTCAGACCATATCGATGGTTAAGTTAGGCCAATGTGTGCCTTGGATCCAGTAGTTAGAGCAGTGCTGTGTGCTTTGCTCGGGGTTAGTGCGTGACTGATCAGCAGCCTAACCTTGGTTTTAAAAAACTTAAAATGAATATCCAATTCTATTGACTGTTTAACTGGAAATTTAATTCCTTTGAATCACCTCGTTTATTATTGTTTAACCTCAGTTATTGATAATATGACTTGCTGAGCTAGTTAGCTCACTCTAGCGAATCTTTTTATGTATTCTACAGTTAAGAAGGATATGGTTGATAGCGAGGTTTCCCAGTTCAATGTTCGAGCTAGGATTTCAGATTATGATTGATCAAGCTAGCAGGAGCTTAATGTAGTAGTGAGATAGTAAGGTTGTAAGAATAATTTCATATCAGTTGTAAATTAAATTAGTTGGGATTTGGTACATTGTAATAAAAGTTAAGGTTGTGGCTTGTTTTCATACTTTAACCTATTGCGATCCGTAGTTAAGTAAAGAAGGGTCCTTGCAAATAATATTTTATATACAGGTTTATATTTTGTGTATGTATTGTGGACCCCCAAACTTCTGACCCGGGTTTGGAGGGCGCCACACTTCACATCCTTATCTTAACAACTTTTTTGCTTGAATCATCATCAAAAATGTTTTAACTTGTTTCTGTCCTTTAAAGTCTACCTTCTTTCCTTGAGGGGAGTTAAGAATCACTTTCTTCTTCTTACAATCTATCTGAGAACCATGCTCTGCTAGCCAATCCATTCCTAATATAATATCAAATTCTCCTAGTCAAAAAGGTACAAGGGAAGTAGGGAAATTATAGCCTGAAATCTCTACTTTACACCGGGGGCAAATACTTTTAACAAATACTTGTTCTTGATTAGCCACAATGATAGATAGAGGTTCAACTAACAGTTCAATTTCACAATTTAACTTGCCAACAAAAGATTCAGATATGAAAGATCTAGTAGCTCCGGAATCAAATAACACTTTAGCATTGACGTTGTTGACAGAAAGCGTACATGCCATAACTTCAGAACTCTGAACAACATCCTTGATATTCATGTTGAATGTTCGGGCTTGAGCAGGATAGATAGGAGGAAACACTGGAGTTGCAGATTCAGAAGGTTGATTTAAAGGTAGTTGAAGAATTGGAACAGAAGATGTCATTGCTTGATTGTAAGGGGCGATCGTCAATTACATCAACTTGCTATTTTTGGGGGTCTTGCAATCCCTAGAAAGATGACCGGTCTTTCCACACTTAAAGCATGTAGCAGGAGGCTTCGGGTTTTGGCACTCATTCGCATAATGACCTTTTGAATTGCACTTATAACAAATGATGTCGGCCTTATTGCAGTTACCTACGTGTCTCTTGTTGCAGAACTTACACTCCGAGTTTGCTTGCTAGGATCTTTGTCTACTTGGCCCTTGAATCCTATTATTTTGACTCTTAATATCACCCTTCTTAAAGCTTCGAGGTCCTCCTTGGTTCTGGAATCCAAAATTCTTGAAATTCCTTCCACTTTGACTCCCTTAAGCCAATCTTTATCTATTACTTCTAAACTTTCTTTTCTTACTCTCTTTTTCCTTCAAATTTTGATCACTTTCTCCTTCGATTACCATCGCCTTCTAGACCACTTTAGTATATGTGGTCAATTCAAAGGCACCCACTCTGCTTCGTAGCCAAGGCTTTAATCCTTGTTGAAATCTTTTCGTTCTCTTCACATCCGTGTCTACATAATCTCCGATAAACCTAGCCAATTCAGTGAATTTCTTCTCATACTCTCCTATAGTCATTCCTTCTTCCTTCAATTCAAAGAACTTCAATTCCATTTGAGTCTGCATATACCTCGGAACATACTTTTCTAAGAAAATCTTCTTGAATATACCCCAAGTGATAACTTCCTCTCCTTCTAAAGCACGGGCTTACTCCCACCAATAGTTCACTTCATCTTTCAGGAAATAAGACACATAGTCGACCTTATTTTCTTCACTTAAAATAGCTAGCGTGAAAGCTATCTCTATTTCTTTAAGCCAAGATTGGGCTTCTAAAGGGTCTTAAGTTCCACAGAACTCTGGTGGTTTCACAGCTTGAAATGATTTGAAAGTTGTAGGGTTTGGTGGTGGTGGGGGTGGTTGTTGTTGGAGTTGTGGATGAAGGAGTTGTTATTGTTAAGCAAGGGTAACAGATTGTTGGTAAAGTATTTACATGAGTTGAGCCAAGTTAGGTGGTGGATCTTCATGATCCCCAGTATTGGTGTTGCAAGCTCTACGAGGATGCATGATTTTGAATATAGACAAGAACGGTTTATTCACAGTTCAAATTTTGCATACACAAGTTATAACAAGGGTAAATATCAAGTAAGTAATAAGGTCTTATTCAAGGGATATTTTAGGGAAAGATTTGACATGATCAAGTTCTGAAGGAATCAAAAGAATTTAAACAACAAGGTTATATTTAAGAAAGTATATAGGATGGTAATAATATTGTAATATTATAGAGATAATCAAAGTGCGAATTTAACATTAGTTCGAATGAAAAGTGCGAATAAAGTATGAACATGAAAGAAAATGCAAATAAAGTCTCCCAAAACAATCCGGGTACAAGGTACAAATGGAAATCAAAGTACTAATAAAAAATGATGCTGGAAACAAGTGGACTATATGATAATCTAAGAGGATGGTGGTGGGGGGACAGGGGCACGGAGATGGCTAATCACTCGGCGGAGCTCGTTGGCAATGTGGGTAAGAGTGATCTGACTCTCTCTCTCACGGTATGGAATTATCAATGCCAATCGGTCCTCAGCAATCTGGATGATCTCCTTAAGCCTAGCTATCAGTCGGGGTTGATTGGGCTTGTCATCAAAGCTCTCGCGGTACAACTGGTCCACCCTACATCGAAGATTCTCGTTCTCGCCCTCCAGTCGATCAACCATCAATACCATCTGCTCGTAAAGAGGGAATGGCACAGTAGAAGGGAATCCGGGTGTCGATGAGGATGATGCCTGTCAAACTATTATATATATACGCGGTTATAAATAAAAGGGTCATAAAACCTATAGATTCTAATCTCCCAAAACCCAAATGATCGAAGTTCATCCTATTCTCTAAATTTCTATCTTATATTCATTTATCCTATGTTGTTTAGTGACTCAAACCCGTGGCTCTGATACCATCCTGTGACGGACCCACACTACTAACTAGCAAAAATATACATAATATTAATTAAACAGTAAAGTACTACAAAAGATAGAATATTAAGGCTATAACCCTTAACCACAATCCCCGAATACACCGGAATGAGTTTAAACAACTTCTAACATCTTTATTATTACAGACAAAAAAATATCTTAGGTGAAATTTCTACCAAATTTTAAACCCAAAGTTTATAATCCTTAGGGAACTACTAGTTCTCTACCTGCTCCAACATCTGACGGTAGGCATACCCTGAGTCCACAGAAGTCTTACGCGCGGATTGCTTGAAATGAACCATCTTCGGATTTCACTGAAGGGATAACATCAATAATAATATTAATGAGAAAAACTCTCAGCAAGTGAATAACAGTGAATAACAATGCATCGTATACTCATTAAATGATAACAGAAGATAATCGACAATAAGATATCTCAAATAAAAGATCAAGTTTTTAGTAAGTGAATGGAATTGGAAATCACACAGCGCTATGAGCAATGAGGGGTAATCAACCCACATCAAAACTTCGAACCACATAACTAGTGATTCACAACTATTGAAGATCCTCAGCACACATTCGCAAAATAAAACCATCAGGCTCCCTGCTACTGACGTTTTTAACAATGACTGCCGCCTCAGTCTTACCAGAACATACCATCCAATTCCTTCTAATCAGCTCATTTTAATTTTAAAGGGTTCTTGATCAAGGACAAGATATCAAGGGTTGGTATTGTCAAGGATCAAGTGACAAGTTTTCAAAAAGAGGGAATGTTATTAATATTGTTATTCCCAGTGGACTAACAATGAGATTTACAGAAGGGGGGTTGAATGTAAATCTCAAAACTTTTTCAAGTTTTGAGCAATTTGTAAGACTAAGTGTTTGAGTGATCAAATGTGTGTGAATTGCTTGGAGCTGATGCAGACAGATATATATTCAAACACAATTGTAATGAACACAAAGAACTTAAAAACTTTTCTGGTGGATTTGTTGTTCCACCAGAGATGTGTTATTTCAGAAAATCTGTTATTCAAAAATTAAATCACAGCTGCTTCCTAGTACAAACTAGATGATTTTCTCTCTTGATATTTCTAAACAGCTCAGGAAAATTACCTCTAATTACTAGCTACTACTTGGTTTATATAACACCAAGTTTACAAGTGAAGACAAAGATAAAGTACAATAAGATAATAGTTCTCCACTTATTTCTGTTCCATTTTTATCCAGTGTAATATGGAATTATCTGTTGACTTTCCATTATGAACCAGACTAAAAATGGCTGCTTTTTTGCTGTTCCTGAAATAGGCTACCACATATCTATCAATCCATGTGCCTCTGTCAGCTTTGTTAACTGTCACTATCAACTGCTATGAGACTGAGCATCCGTTGAAGCTTTCATCCGTTGATGACTTTATCCATTGATGCTCTGGCAGTTGAAGCTTTATCCGTTGAAGCACTTATCCGTTGATGGATATATCCGTTGAAGTATTAGAGACATCCGTTGAAGCTTAGTTTCTTATCCGTTGAAGGTCTTCAATATCCGTTGACACTTCTTCACTTATACAAAATACAAGGCATGAAAATATTTACAATTAGCCCTCCTATGTGTACATCCATTAGTAGTCAACATGACTGGATTATCTCTAACAACATCTAAGAATTACAGCTTGAAATCAGAGAGTGAGATGTGCTACAATACCAAACTTATTGCTAAGTAAGGCTACTCCTTCAACGGATAGCCAAGATGGTCTTATCCGTGAGGACTACAACATAGATTTCTACTTGAAGTGTTTTGCTGAACTTAGCAATAAGTTTGGTATTGTAGCACATCTCACTCTCTGATTTCAAGCTGTAATTCTTAGATGTTGTTAGGAGATAATCAGTCATGTTGACTACTAATGGATGTACAAATAGGAGGGCTAATTGTAAATATTTCATGCCTTGTAATTTTGTATAAGTGAAGAAGTGTCAACGGATATTGAAGACCTTCAACGGATAAGAAACTAAGCTTCAACGGATGTCTCTAATACTTCAACGGATAATATCCATCAACGGATAAGTGCTTCAACGGATAAAGCTTCAACTGCCAGAGCATCAATGGATAAAGTCATCAACGGATGAAAGCTTCAACGGATGCTCAGTCTCATAGCAGTTGATAGTGACAGTTAACAAAGCTGACAGAGGCACATGGATTGATAGATATGTGGTAGCCTATTTCAGGAACAGCAAAAAAAGCAGCCATTTTTAGTCTGGTTCATAATGGAAAGTCAACAGATAATTCCATATTACACTGGATAAAAATGGAACAGAAATAAGTGGAGAACTATTATCTTATTGTACTTTATCTTTGTCTTCACTTGTAAACTTGGTGTTATATAAACCAAGTAGTAGCTAGTAATTAGAGGTAATTTTCCTGAGCTGTTTAGAAATATCAAGAGAGAAAATCATCTAGTTTGTACTAGGAAGCAGCTGTGATTTAATTTTTGAATAACAGATTTTCTGAAATAACACATCTCTGGTGGAACAACAAATCCACCAGAAAAGTTTTTAAGTTCTTTGTGTTCATTACAATTGTGTTTGAATATATATCTGTCTGCATCAGCTCCAAGCAATTCACACACATTTGATCACTCAAACACTTAGTCTTACAAATTGCTCAAAACTTGAAAAAGTTTTGAGATTTACATTCAACCCCCCTTCTGTAAATCTCATTGTTAGTCCACTGGGAATAACAATATTAATAACATTCCCTCTTTTTGAAAACTTGTCACTTGATCCTTGACAATACCAACCCTTGATATCTTGTCCTTGATCAAGAACCCTTTAAAATTAAATGAGCTGATTAGAAGGAATTGGATGGTATGTTCTGGTAAGACTGAGGCGGCAGTCATTGTTAAAAACGTCAGTAGCAGGGAGCCTGATGGTTTTATTTTGCGAATGTGTGCTGAGGATCTTCAATAGTTGTGAATCACTAGTTATGTGGTTCGAAGTTTTGATGTGGGTTGATTACCCCTCATTGCTCATAGCGCTGTGTGATTTCCAATTCCATTCACTTACTAAAAACTTGATCTTTTATTTGAGATATCTTATTGTCGATTATCTTCTGTTATCATTTTAATGAGTATACGATGCATTGTTATTCACTGTTATTCACTTGCTGAGAGTTTTTCTCATTAATATTATTATTGATGTTATCCCTTCAGTGAAATCCGAAGATGGTTCATTTCAAGCAATCCGCGCGTAAGACTTCTGTGGACTCAGGGTATGCCTACCGTCAGATGTTGGAGCAGGTAGAGAACTAGTAGTTCCCTAAGGATTATAAACTTTGGGTTTAAAATTTGGTAGAAATTTCACCTAAGATATTTTTTGTCTGTAATAATAAAGATGTTAGAAGTTGTTTAAACTCATTCCGGTGTATTCGGGGATTGTGGTTAAGGGTTATAGCCTTAATATTCTATCTTTTGTAGTACTTTACTGTTTAATTAATATTATGTATATTTTTGCTAGTTAGTAGTGTGGGTCCGTCACAGGATGGTATCAGAGCCACGGGTTTGAGTCACTAAACAACATAGGATAAATGAATATAAGATAGAAATTTAGAGAATAGGATGAACTTCGATCATTTGGGTTTTGGGAGATTAGAATCTATAGGTTTTATGACCCTTTTATTTATAACCGCGTATATATATAATAGTTTGACAGGCATCATCCTCATCGACACCCGGATTCCCTTCTACTGTGCCATTCCCTCTTTACGAGCAGATGGTATTGATGGTTGATCGACTGGAGGGCGAGAACGAGAATCTTCGATGTAGGGTGGACCAGTTGTACCGCGAGAGCTTTGATGACAAGCCCAATCAACCCCGACTGATAGCTAGGCTTAAGGAGATCATCCAGATTGCTGAGGACCGATTGGCATTGATAATTCCATACCGTGAGAGAGAGAGTCAGATCACTCTTACCCACATTGCCAACGAGCTCCGCCGAGTGATTAGCCATCTCCGTGCCCCTGTCCCCCCACCACCATCCTCTTAGATTATCATATAGTCCACTTGTTTCCAGCATCATTTTTTATTAGTACTTTGATTTCCATTTGTACCTTGTACCCGGATTGTTTTGGGAGACTTTATTTGCATTTTCTTTCATGTTCATACTTTATTCGCACTTTTCATTCGAACTAATGTTAAATTCGCACTTTGATTATCTCTATAATATTACAATATTATTACCATCCTATATACTTTCTTAAATATAACCTTGTTGTTTAAATTCTTTTGATTCCTTCAGAACTTGATCATGTCAAATCTTTCCCTAAAATATCCCTTGAATAAGACCTTATTACTTACTTGATATTTACCCTTGTTATAACTTGTGTATGCAAAATTTGAACTGTGAATAAACCGTTCTTGTCTATATTCAAAATCATGCATCCTCGTAGAGCTTGCAACACCAATACTGGGGATCATGAAGATCCACCACCTAACTTGGCTCAACTCATGTAAATACTTTACCAACAATCTGTTACCCTTGCTTAACAATAACAACTCCTTCATCCACAACTCCAACAACAACCACCCCCACCACCACCAAACCCTACAACTTTCAAATCATTTCAAGCTGTGAAACCACCAGAGTTCTGTGGAACTTAAGACCCTTTAGAAGCCCAATCTTGGCTTAAAGAAATAGAGATAGCTTTCACGCTAGCTATTTTAAGTGAAGAAAATAAGGTCGACTATGTGTCTTATTTCCTGAAAGATGAAGTGAACTATTGGTGGGAGTAAGCCCGTGCTTTAGAAGGAGAGGAAGTTATCACTTGGGGTATATTCAAGAAGATTTTCTTAGAAAAGTATGTTCCGAGGTATATGCAGACTCAAATGGAATTGAAGTTCTTTGAATTGAAGGAAGAAGGAATGACTATAGGAGAGTATGAGAAGAAATTCACTGAATTGGCTAGGTTTATCGGAGATTATGTAGACACGGATGTGAAGAGAACGAAAAGATTTCAACAAGGATTAAAGCCTTGGCTACGAAGCAGAGTGGGTGCCTTTGAATTGACCACATATACTAAAGTGGTCTAGAAGGCGATGGTAATCGAAGGAGAAAGTGATCAAAATTTGAAGGAAAAAGAGAGTAAGAAAAGAAAGTTTAGAAGTAATAGATAAAGATTGGCTTAAGGGAGTCAAAGTGGAAGGAATTTCAAGAATTTTGGATTCCAGAACCAAGGAGGACCTCGAAGCTTTAAGAAGGGTGATATTAAGAGTCAAAATAATAGGATTCAAGGGCCAAGTAGACAAAGATCCTAGCAAGCAAACTCGGAGTGTAAGTTCTGCAACAAGAGACACGTAGGTAACTGCAATAAGGCCGACATCATTTGTTATAAGTGCAATTCAAAAGGTCATTATGCGAATGAGTGCCAAAACCCGAAGCCTCCTGCTACATGCTTTAAGTGTGGAAAGACCGGTCATCTTTCTAGGGATTGCAAGACCCCCAAAAATAGCAAGTTGATGTAATTGACGATCGCCCCTTACAATCAAGCAATGACATCTTCTGTTCCAATTCTTCAACTACCTTTAAATCAACCTTCTGAATCTGCAACTCCAGTGTTTCCTCCTATCTATCCTGCTCAAGCCCGAACATTCAACATGAATATCAAGGATGTTGTTCAGAGTTCTGAAGTTATGGCATGTACGCTTTCTGTCACAACGTCAATGCTAAAGTGTTATTTGATTCCGGAGCTACTAGATCTTTCATATCTGAATCTTTTGTTGGCAAGTTAAATTGTGAAATTGAACTGTTAGTTGAACCTCTATCTATCATTGTGGCTAATCAAGAACAAGTATTTGTTAAAAGTATTTGCCCCCGGTGTAAAGTAGAGATTTCAGGCTATAATTTCCCTACTTCCCTTGTACCTTTTTGACTAGGAGAATTTGATATTATATTAGGAATGGATTGGCTAGCAGAGCATGGTTCTCAGATAGATTGTAAGAAGAAGAAAGTGATTCTTAACTCCCCTCAAGGAAAGAAGGTAGACTTTAAAGGACAGAAACAAGTTAAAACATTTTTGATGATGATTCAAGCAAAAAAGTTGTTAAGATAAGGATGTGAAGTGTGGCGCCCTCTCCAAACCCGGTCAGAAGTTTGGGGGTCCACAATACATACACAAAATATAAACCTGTATATAAAATATTATTTGCAAGGACCCTGCTTTACTTAACTACGGATCGCAACAGGTTAAAGTATGAAAACAAGCCACAACCTTAACTTTTATTACAACGTACCAAATCCCAACTAATTTAATTTACAACTGATATGAAATTATTCTTACAACCTTACTATCTCACTACTGCATTAAGCTCCTGCTAGCTCGATCAATCATAATCTGAATCCTAGCTCGAACATTGAACTGGGAAACCTCGCTATCAACCTATCCTTCTTAACTGTAGAATACATAAAAAGATTCGCTAGAGTGAGCTAACTAGCTCAGCAAGTCATATTATCAATAACTGAGGTTAAACAATAATAAACGAGGTGATTCAAAGGAATCAAATTTCCTGTTAAACAGTCAATAGAATTGGATATTCATTTTAAGTTTTTAAAACCAAGGTTAGGCTGCTGATCAGTCACGCACTAACCCCGAGCAAAGCACACAGCACTGCTCTAACTACTGGATCCAAGGCACACATTGGCCTAACTTGACCATCGATATGGTCTGACCACGAATCTGGTCCACACAAAGAAAACTATCCAATTCTAAAGCATTTCAATATGATAAACAATAGAGTTCAATAAAACCAGATCATAATCAATAACCATAAAACATTTGTAAAAGAATGGTAAAAATTCATAGTTACCAAAACGGGTATGTCAAAATACATAAAAGAAGTGGCCTCCAGCCGGTAGGATAATCGGATATTAGATGAATAGTGTTTTTACAAGGTTTTAGTACTTTGATATCACAAGGTATGGTTGAGTATAAAAGTTTTTATGTGTAAACAATTGTTCCAGTGTTTGGTATATATGATGGATATATTTGTGGAGTAGTATCTTATTTGTGTGGTTTAGTATCTGGTAAATCAACAAGAAATGGTTTACAAAGAATAAGGCTTACGGCTCAAAGATCAAATGTGGCTCAGGTTCAAGGCTGAAGGATTCAAAATGTGTACAGTATAAACAGAACTATTTGGGTATTAACAATATATCACAAGAGAATTTAGAAATATTTGCATTGTATCTTGAGAAAGGTTTAGAAATACTTGCCTTATCATAATCGATTTCAACTTCACTTGTACTTGTCTAATGACCCCATTCAACAATTACTCGTCTGCTTCTTCTATGCCTCGCTTCTATCCTCTGATCACTTGCTGTATTTTCTACATGTAAATTCTATTTTCTGATCACCTGCTTTTCTTTTTTACGCCTTTCTTACTCTGCTAGGCATCATAAGTATCTATTAATATTTAACTCATACCATTCTATTCGACATACACTTCTATCTACCCTTCGTTTTACCCAAATCCGATTAACGGATTGAAAGTTACGCTATAAACAAGTAATCACCGAACATATAGACCGATAGTCAACCAACAAGTCACATATAACACATAACACGTCAAATAATCAATGACATCTCATTTATAAAGAAGTCTCGGGTCATAAACAGGCTTTCGGGTATTTAAAATGATTTTTAAAAATTTTTCGGAATTAAAACGGGTCGTTGGATCAATTTCAGAGTAATAAACAAGGTTCGGTTGGCCAATTCTGGCTTCGAAACATTTTATAATAATTATCGAGCCTTGGAAATAATTTAAAATAATATTTTAAAGCTCGAAACTATTTTTTGGAATTTTTTAAATCATTTTTAAATAATTAACTCTAATTAAATAATTAATTAAAATCAATTAATAATTAATTAAATCAATTAATCAATTAATTTTCGAATTAATTGACTAATTAATCAATTAAAAATTAACTGAAATTAATTAAATAATTAATTCAGATTTATTTTTGAATTAAAAATAATTTTTGGAATTAAAATAATGATTTTTGAAATTAAAATAATCATTTTCGGATTTTTCTGAAATTAAAAACAATTTTAAAAATAATTTATAAAAAGAAATCCGAAATTTGAAGGAATTCAAAACAGGAATCCAGAATTTTTAAAGTTCTGGAAACTTCAGGTACTAACTTGCAAAAATGCCAAAAACACTTCTGATTTAGGGAACTTTTGGATCAAAACCGGGTCAAACCGGGTCGGAATTCCGGGTCACCAAGAACAGAAACGGGTTCTTCATGAACCCAGATTCCGGTGACCGGAATACGGCTCCGGTGAGCCCCGATTCAGGCGAAAACAGGATGGTTTAACACGATTCAAGTGGGGTTTTCATTCTAAATCACTTCAGGAGTTCAAATCAATTAACAAATGGACCAAACGACATCTGGAAATAAAAATCCGGCCAAAAACTTCAAGAACACCGGCGAAAACTTCAAATCATAACTCACTCCTCTACAGGCCTCGTCGATTCACAAAACTTATATGGATCGATTGCAAATTGCATAAGGAACACAACCCACCCCTTTAGAACATCTAGTAATTCCGAAATAAGAAACCCCCAAATCGAATTGAAAACATTCAAAGTAATATAAACCCTAATTTCTAAATTCCGAGAATCAAACCCAAAATTAAACATGTTATTGAACTCCAAATTTGAAGTATAATATACCAAAATGATCAGGAAAACAAGCTCTCACAACAATCATCAAATCATTCAAACAATCATCCGTACAAAAATTCATAATTTAAATACCAAGAAATTCGAATATAAATAATTAAATAGGAAATCACCTGATGTTTCTGGGTTGAAATTGATGGAAGATTTGGATTCTAGATTTCAGTAGCTTCGTTTTGAATATATGTACGCCAAAATCGGACATCAATAACGCCTTCGAATTTGTGTTTGATTACGAAGAACAAAATATAATTATAGTATTTTCTCTGTAAAAACTCTGTAAATACTGTTTGCAATTGATTTCCGGTACAAAATAAAATACGGTAGAGGCTATTTATAATTATGGAAAATTAGTATCCCGTTGGATCATTCCGATATAAAACGGTACGTTTATTTATAAAAACTGATCCAAACGGTATCGGTTTTCGTGATAATTATCCAAATCAGTACAATTTGTACTGCGGTCTTGGTCTCAGCGCCTGGTTACACGTACTACGAGGTGATAATTGTGATAGTTTAATAAAAAGCTCCCGTTTATCGAAAATACGAGTTTTATTGATTTACCGAAACGAATATTGTATCAAAAATGTTGCGCCGGGACCCGCGCAGGACAAACCGTACGCCGATCGACAAAGTCAAAACACGGAATATGCTCGGAATATTACAATTAGGTTAGGAAGGAGTTCTCGGAAGAGTTTCGGGTTCTAAAAACGTAACAACGGATGACGTCGGTTGGTTCCCGTTTTTATAAAATAGATTTTAAATACCCGAAAAAGATTTTATAAAATTCATATGATTCCTATATATTCATAAATCAACATAAAATAATTAGGAAGATATGACAATTATCTATATTTTATTTGGAACATATAAAAATTGAAATACTTAATTACTAACATTTTTAAACATTCAAACACATTTAACACTTAAATAATTCACAGAATAGATACTGAATACATATAATAATTATCTATTAGCAAAAATAATTGCACAATATCCCGGATATTACATCCTTCCCTTAAAAGGATTCTGTCCTCAGAATCTCCTAAGAAAACAAATGAGGACACTTTGCTCTCATATCACTTTCTAACTCCCAGGTTGACTCTTCAACCTTTGGGTTTCTCCATAATACTCTTACTAACTTTACCACTTTATTTCTTAATACTTTCTCTCTTTCCTCTAGAATCTCTATCGGACTCTCTACATATGACAAATCTGCTTGAAGCTCTATCGGCTCATATTCTATTACATACCTGAAGTCTGGATTATACTTCTTAAGCATCGATACATGAAAAATATTCCGAATGTGCTCCATGTGCGGAGGTAACGTTAACTCAAAAGCTATTTTGCCAACGTGCTTTAAAATTTCAAAAGGTCCGACATATCTTAGGCTCGGTTTTTCTTTCTTTCCAAACCTCATTAATCCCTTCCACGGCGATACTTTCAGTAGTACTAAGCTTCCTTCTTCGAATTCCATGTCTTTCCTTGATTGATCTGTTTATTTCCTTTGACGGTCTGGTACGGCTATCAATCTCTCCTGGATAACTTCGACAACTTTCTTTGTCTGCTGTACTAATTCAGGTCCAAGTATTTTGCGCTCTACTACTCCGTCTTAATACACTGGAGATCTGTATTGGCGTTCATAAAGGGCTTCTTAGGGTGACATCCCGAAACTAGCGTGATAACTGTTGTTGCAAGCAAATTCTATCAGAGGTAAATGCTCGCCCCAATTTCCTTTGAAATCAATAGCACAAACACGTAACATATCCTCGATTGTCTGGATCGTTCTTTCACTCTGGCCGTCCTCTGTGGATGGTAAGCCGTACTCATATTCAATCTTGTTCCTAAACATTCTTGAAAACTCTTCCAAAATCTCGAATTAAATCTTGGATCTCGATCAGATACGATAGACAAAGGGATTTCATGACGAACTACACTTTCCTTCAGGCACCTATGGATCAACTTATCAAGCGAAAATCTTTCGTTTATAGGCATAAAATGAGCTGACTTAGTAAATCTATCCACTATAAGCCAAATGGCATCATGATTAGTTTTTGTGCTTGGTAACCCCAACTATGAAATCTATGGTGATATGCTCCCACTTCCACTCTGGAACTTTCAATGACTGTAGCAATCCACTTGATCTCTGATGCTCTACTTTAACTCTGTTGACATATATAACATCTGCTAATTCATTCTGCAATTCCCCGCTTCATATCTAACCACCTATAATTTCCTTTAAATCTCTATACATCTTGGTACTCCCTGAATGGATTGAATACCTCGAATTATGAGCTGCCTGTAAAATTTCATCCTTCAGTTCCATCACTGGTGGAATCCAAATTCTAGAAGAAAACCTATGAATACCTCGATTGTCCTTTTTGCGTGCACAATTTTTCACCTACTAAACGATTTATATCCTGATCCATTACCTCTTCCTGACACTTCTTTATCTTCTCTAACAATTCCGACTGAAAAGTTATACTTATACACTCTTACTCCTTTTTGGATCATGAACCCTGACTTCCAATTCCAACTTCTAGAATTCCATAGATAATTCTTCTGGTACAGTCTCTATGTTCATTCTCTCTCCTTCTTACTCATCTCTTACCACTACATTTGCTTTTCCTCGGGAGTTCATACTTCAACTCTTATGGTCCGTATATATCTCACATCTTTCTCTATACTTATAATATTTCCCAATCTTTCAAAACGGATATTATTGTTGCTTTTAATTCCCAGTTATGAGTAGGGTACTTCTGCTCATAAGGTTTCGGTTGTCTGGATGCATATGCAATAACTTTATTATTTTGCGTCAACACACATCCTATTCCCTTACGAGAAGTATCACTATAAGCTACCAAATCTCCCTAATACTTTCAAAGTGATAAAATAGGTGTTGTAACCATTCTTTCATTTAACTCCGCAAAACTTTCTTCACCCTTCTCCATTTCATATAACCTTCTTGCTTTTCCTGGTTAGCTTCATCCAAAATATTGCAACTTTCGAAAAATCTTGGACAAATTGCTATAGTAACTGGCCCATGATAAAACTTCTTACTTTTGTTGGTGCCTCTGGTCTTTCTTTATTCATACCATCTTTAAAGTTTTCTGCTGAATCCCCTTTTGTCTCCTTCTTACTGACTGTCCATACTAAGAATTATACTTCCTGCCATTAAAGTTTTCACCTGGTAAACTTTTTATACCGCTTCTTTCTTCTTTGATTCCTCAGCTATCATTGTATAGGTTGCATGGTTCTTTTTAAGTAACACAAGTACATCTTATCCAGATTCCTCTTTCAAGATTCTACCTATCAAATTTAAATATTACTGGTATATCAGTTCATCCAACTAACATTTCTAGAATTTTATAACAACAGTACTGAGTTCTGAAAATTATCTTTGATATGTCCATAAGTTCAATCTTCACTTGGTAATATACTCAGTCTTAAATCAATCTTATAAAAATACCTTGCTTCGTTCATTTAATTAAACAAATCATTGGTTCGAGGTAACAGATATCTGCTCTTGAGAGTAAATTTGTTGAGCTTTCGCTAACACATAATCTCACACTTCCATCTTTCTTATTAACACATCGTGCCGGTGCACTTTAGGGGGTACGCTAGGTCCAGTTGCTTTTTCTTCTAATTATCTCCTACGTTTGCTCTGATAACTCCTTTATTTTATCTGGTGCCATTCTGTACGGGGCTTTGGACATTGGCTTCATTTCAGGTGCTAAATCAATCATAAACGCATTTTCTTTATCTAAAGGAAATATTGGTAACTCATCTGGAAACATATCTTGAGACCGTAAAATCTTCAAGTTCGGTTTGCTCCTGACTCTTATTTATAATCGCCATAGCACGTATATTTCGGTTACTGTAATCCTAAATTATTCTTAACAAGTTCTTTACTTTCCTTTGTCCTTTAAACTTCTTCATGTTCTCATTTGGCGTCTTCAAAACTATCTTCCATCACGACAGTCTACCTGAGCATCACACTTGAATAGTTAATCCACTCCTTAGAATAATGTCAAATCCTCTTATCTCAAATGATATTAATTCTTTGCAACTTATTGCCAGAAATATCGATTCCGCCATTGGTACTTACTTATTCAATAACTGCACGTTCTTAACTTGCTAGTCCTTTGGTCATTAACTTATTGATTCAACAAGATAATTCATCTGATTAATAAAACCTTGAGAGATATACGATCAAGTTGCTCCCACATCTCTCAATACTTTAACGCATAAGGTATTCGCATTAATCTTCCACGTCATCACATCCATATTCTAAATATCGTATCGCTATTCTCATTCTCGAATACGTATCTCTTATTAAAGTAGATTCCTTTGACTGTTAATGCATCCCTGGCTAGGGCCAGTGATTTACAATTCTCACCATATGCCCTTGTTTCCTTTCCATGCATGAGAGATAAATGAGACTTTGCCCGCTGGGTGTATAATACGTTGACTTTTGTTTGAAATGCTCTCGCAAAGAGCAACTACAACGAAACTACTAGAAGGATTCACAATTTTAATAAACTTAGAGTTAAAAAGAAAGAAGAAGTAATGATTTGAATATGAATGAGACAACCACATAGTATTTAAGATGGCCAGTCTTTCATACCGTATGGCATACACACATGATTAGGTGGCGTCCCACCCGACTCTTTGTCATTCCGACAAGTGTCTCATCATAACACTGTTTGTCTAAACATAAAACAAAACTCAAGGGGAATAATTAAGTTTGAAAGGAATGCAAAATCCTCCGTTTTGATATCATCAGAAAGAATTTATTAAGAAAAGGAGTTCATACATTTTTAGGAATTAAAAAGGAATATACGCTGTAATGTTGAGGACAAGAATGATACCATTGGTCACCATCCACATTTCACTTGTATTCATCTTTCGAGTTTGATCGATCATATCCCAATTGTATCATATAACAACTTTAAAAATATGCTAAAATACCTTCGCAACTAAGCATTATGGTAGATTCTTACTTGTTAAGTCTCGCGTCTATAACGTCGCACCTACACGTATAATACTTTAACAATTTGATCATAATGGCGTTCTTATCAGATAACCTTGAGTTTCCTCTTTTTAATTTGGAATAACCATGAATCATTCAACATAGCGATCTTTTTATTAATAATTCTTCTTTTAGAAAAGTCTGGAAATTTTCCCAATCTTTTCGGTCATGCTCAGGCTTCCGTTTAATTAATGAATTCTTTGAACTCTAATAATCCCAGTAATTGGATGAATAGTTACTCCGTACACTGGTTCTGTTGTTAATCCTATCGGACAATATTGCACCCACTTCTTCATAATCACAGGTTACCCCGTTCTCCAAATTAACAATACTGAGTCTGAACATCCTTCCAGATAATCCGGGTCTTTTAACAAACAAGAAACTCAAGTAGTAATTTGACAACCAAGGTTTAAAACTTATTTTATTCAAAAAGGCTTTTAAAATTTTGTGAGGAAAAATCTTTTTTTTCGAAAACTTGTTAAAAATTTTAAAAATCACACCTCCGGTTGTCCTTACTGTATGAGTTGGTTGTTTCCTTCTTATGACCAGATACCAGTTAAAGAAACGATCATTCAAGGGTCCATTCACTTCCATTTATCTCCTCTCCTTTATTGGGTCTATTACTTTCCTTAATCAATAAAAACTTCCGCTGTCGTTGCACGTTATCGTATTCGTAGCTTCACATTAAGGCTCCCATACTGGTAGTACTCTCGTTAACCACTTTGCAATCATTAAGTGGAACAGACTATCCAATAGTCAACAAGTCAGCTAATGTCACATCATCTTGTTAAAATATATATCACATCCTTACAACACCATTTTCTAATTTCAAGAAATCTTCAGATCCCTAATCTCCTCTAACTTTCTCTTCAACACTTATCTACTCCATTCCACAAGCTAGTCATTAGGGGCCTAATTACTAATAGCTTATTGTAACCTGATAACAGCCATCTCCGGAACACTTAAATCTTCTTTCTAAACTCCTTCTAACCTTAATTTATATCTCAATACTCACCATTTACTGCAGCTATCGTGTCCTTCTTGCAAATGTTGTTTCATTGGAAAGGTTTTTAAACTGAGGATATAAAATATGGTGTATAGTAAACAGAAAAGATACATCCATAGTTGAATGTTCAAAAGAACAAGAATAAGCAAATGAAGGTTCTTGAATAGGTAGTCTCATATCAAAAAATGATAGAATAGCGCTGAAAACATGGAGAGGCGCAACTGTCATAACAGAAGGTAATACCATTAATACTGAGGGAAGAACAAGGCGTAAATCGAATCTGGGAGAAGATGACGATCCTTAAACGGAAAGCTCCAAACGATCAGTTGATGCAAGGAAATCAGGATCTGCCATTGCCGTTGCCTGGATATCACGTCGCGAGTTAAGAATCCCGAATCGCAACACGAACCGTGCCGGAGACCTACTATACAGTCGCACTCAACCTCACGATGGCTTATCTTTCTATTTCTATTCCTAATCCTAACCCTCTACCCGATCCCGACAATCTAGGCTTGTTTCGGTGACTTATAACCTGTAGCTCTGATACCAACCTGTGGCGCCCTCCAAACCCGGGTCAGAAGTTTGGGGGTCCACAACACATACACAAAATAAACCTGTATATAAAATATTATTTGCAAGGACCCTGCTTTACTTAACTACGGATCGCAACAGGTTAAAGTATGAAAACAAGCCACAACCTTAACTTTTATTACAACGTACCAAATCCCAACTAATTTAATTTACAACTGATATGAAATTATTCTTACAACCTTACTATCTCACTACTGCATTAAGCTCTGCTAGCTCGATCAATCATAATCTGGAATCCTAGCTCGAACATTGAACTGGGAAACCTCGCTATCAACCGTATCCTTCTTAACTGTAGAATACATAAAAAGATTCGCTAGAGTGAGCTAACTAGCTCAGCAAGTCATATTATCAATAACTGAGGTTAAACAATAATAAACGAGGTGATTCAAAGGAATCAAATTTCCTGTTAAACAGTCAATAGAATTGGATATTCATTTTAAGTTTTTAAAACCAAGGTTAGGCTGCTGATCAGTCACGCACTAACCCCGAGCAAAGCACACAGCACTGCTCTAACTACTGGATCCAAGGCACACATTGGCCTAACTTGACCATCGATATGGTCTGACCACGAATCTGGTCCACAAAGAAAACTATCCAATTCTAAAGCATTTCAATATGATAAACAATAGAGTTCAATAAAACCAGATCATAATCAATAACCATAAAACATTTGTAAAAGAGCATGGTAAAAATTCATAGTTACCAAAACGGGTATGTCAAAATACATAAAAGAAGTGGCCTCCAGCCGGTAGGATAATCGGATATTAGATGAATAGTGTTTTTACAAGGTTTTAGTACTTTGATATCACAAGGTATGGTTGAGTATAAAAGTTTTTGTATGTGTAAACAATTCTGTTCCAGTGTTTGGTATATATGATGGTATATATTTGTGGAGTAGTATCTTATTTGTGTGGTTTAGTATCTGGTAAATCAACAAGAAATGGTTTACAAAGAATAAGGCTTACGGCTCAAAGATCAAATGCTGTGGCTCAGGTTCAAGGCTGAAGGATTCAAAATGTGTACAGTATAAAACAGAACTATTGGGTATTAATATATCACAAGAGAATTTAGAAATATTTGCATTGTATCTTGAGAAAGGTTTAGAAATACTTGCCTTATCATAATCGATTTCAACTTCACTTGTACTTGTCTAATGACCCCATTCAACAATTACTCGTCTGCTTCTTCTATGCCTCGCTTCTATCCTCTGATCACTTGCTGTATTTTCTACATGTAAATTCTATTTTCTGATCACCTGCTTTTCTTTTTTACGCCTTTCTTACTCTGCTAGGCATCATAAGTTCTATTAATATTTAACTCATACCATTCTATTCGACATACACTTCTATCTACCCTTCGTTTTACCCAAATCCGATTAACGGATTGAAAGTTACGCTATAAACAAGTAATCACCGAATATAGACCGATAGTCAACCAACAAGTCACATATAACACATAACACGTCAAATAATCAATGACATCTCATTTATAAAGAAGTCTCGGGTCATAAACAGGCTTTCGGGTATTTAAAATGATTTTTAAAACATTTTTCGGAATTAAAACGGGTCGTTGGATCAATTTCAGAGTAATAAACAAGGTTCGGTTGGCCAATTCTGGCTTCGAAACAATTTTATAATAATTATCGAGCCTTGGAAATAATTTAAAATAATATTTTAAAGCTCGAAACTATTTTTTGGAATTTTTAAATCATTTTTAAATAATTAACTCTAATTAAATAATTAATTAAAATCAATTAATAATTAATTAAATCAATTAATCAATTAATTTTCGAATTAATTGACTAATTAATCAATTAAAAATTAACTGAAATTAATTAAATAATTAATTCAGATTTATTTTTGAATTAAAAATAATTTTTGGAATTAAAATAATGATTTTTGAAATTAAAATAATCATTTTCGGATTTTTCTGAAATTAAAAACAATTTTAAAATAATTTATAAAAAAATCCGAAATTTGAAGGAATTCAAAACAGGAATCCAGAATTTTAAAGTTCTGGAAACTTCAGGTACTAACTTGCAAAAATGCCAAAAACTTCTGATTTAGGGAACTTTTGGATCAAAACCGGGTCAAACCGGGTCGGAATTCCGGGTCACCAAGAACAGAAACGGGTTCTTCATGAACCCAGATTCCGGTGACCGGAATACGGCTCCGGTGAGCCCCGATTCAGGCGAAAACAGGATGGTTTAACACGATTCAAGTGGGGTTTTCATTCTAAATCACTTCAGGAGTTCAAATCAATTAACAAATGGACCAAACGACATCTGGAAATAAAAATCCGGCCAAAAACTTCAAGAACACCGGCGAAAACTTCAAATCATAACTCACTCCTCTACAGGCCTCGTCGATTCACAAAACTTATATGGATGATTGCAAATTGCATAAGGAACACAACCCACCCCTTTAGAACATCTAGTAATTCGAAATAAGAAACCCCCAAATCGAATTGAAAATTCAAAGTAATATAAACCCTAATTTCTAAATTCCAGAATCAAACCCAAAATTAAACATGTTATTGAACTCCAAATTTGAAGTATAATATACCAAAATGATCAGGAAAACAAGCTCTACAACATACAATCATCAAATCATTCAAACAATCATCCGTACAAAAATTCATAATTTAAATACCGAAATTCGAATATAAATAATTAAATAGGAAATCACCTGATGTTTCTGTTGAAATTGATGGAAGATTTGGATTCTAGATTTCAGTAGCTTCGTTTTGAATATATGTACGCCAAAATCGGACATCAATAACGCCTTCGAATTTGTGTTTGATTACGAAGAACAAAATATAATTATAGTATTTTCTCTGTAAAAATCTGTAAATACTGTTTGCAATTGATTTCCGGTACAAAATAAAATACGGTAGAGGCTATTTATAATTATGGAAAATTAGTATCCCGTTGGATCATTCCGGATATAAAACGGTACGTTTATTTATAAAAACTGATCCAAACGGTATCGGTTTTCGTGATAATTATCCAAATCAGTACAATTTGTACTGCGGTCTTGGTCTCAGCGCCTGGTTACACGTACTACGAGGTGATAATTGTGATAGTTTAATAAAAAGCTCCCGTTTATCGAAAATACGAGTTTTATTGATTTACCAAACGAATATTGTATCAAAAATGTTGTGCCGGGACCCGCAGGACAAACCGTACGCCAGATCGACAAAGTCAAAACACGGAATATGCTCGGAATATTACAATTAGGTTAGGAAGGAGTTCTCGGAAGAGTTTCGGGTTCTAAAAACGTAACAACGGATGACGTCGGTTGGTTCCCGTTTTTATAAAATAGATTTTAAATACCCGAAAAAGATTTTATAAAATTCATATGATTCCTATATATTCATAAATCAACATAAAAATAATTAGGAAGATATGACAATTATCTATATTTTATTTGGAACATATAAAAATTGAAATACTTAATTACTAACATTTTTAAACATTCAAACACATTTAACACTTAAATAATTCACAGAATAGATACTGAATACATATAATAATTATCTATTAGCAAAAATAATTGCACAATATATCCCGGATATTACATGAAGGGTATTTGGCTCATGTAATTGATAGATCTAAGGAAATGCTGAATATAGAAAGTATCCCGATAGTTAGCGAATTTCCCGATGTATTTCCGGATGAACTTCCTGGATTTCCGCCTGACCGTCAAATTGAGTTTTTATCGACTTAGCGCCCGGCGTGAAACCTGTATCGAAGGCACCTTATCATATGGCACCAGCAAAAATGAAGGAATTGGCCAAGCAACTACAGAGTTATTGGATAAAGGAGTTATAAGGCCGAGTGTATCTTCGTGGGGTGCTCCAGTTCTGTTTGTGAAAAAGAAAGATGGAAGTATGAGACTGTGCATCGACTATAGAGAGTTGAACAAATTGACAATTAAGAATAGGTACCCTTTACCTCGTATTGATGATTTGTTTGATCAACTTAAGGGAGCAACTTACTTCTCAAAGATTGACTTGCGATCGGGATATCACCAGTTGAAGATTACACCGGAAGACATTCCAAAGACTTCTTTCAGAACTAGATATGGACATTATGAGTTTCTAGTTATGGCATTCAGATTGACAAATGCACCAGGCACTTTATGGATTTGATGAAACGAGTATTGAAGGAGTATTTGGACAAGTTTGTCATTGTGTTTATCGACGACATTCTAATATACTCAAAAACCGAGAAAGAACATGCTGAACATCTGAGCATAGATTTGGAGAATTTAAGAAAGGATAAGTTATATGCCAAGTTTCGAAGTGTGAGTTCTGGATGCGAGAAATTCAATTTTTAGGGCATATTTTCGGAAGTGAAGGAATTCGAGTTGATCCCACGAAGATAGAAGCTGTAATGAATTGGGAAAGGCCGAAGACCCCGACTGAAGTTAGAAGTTTCATGGGATTGGTCGGATATTATCGAAGATTGATCCGAAAGAATGAGAAGTTCGAATGGACGGGGAGTTGTGAAAAGAGTTTTCAAGAATTGAAGCTGAAATTAGTCACCGCTCCAGTATTAGCCATGCCATATGATCAAGGAGACTTTGTAATATTCAGCGATGCGTCACACAAAGGATTGGGTTGTGTTTTTAATGCAACACGGGAAGGTGATAGCCTACGCATCAAGACAACTTAAGCCTCACGAGCAAAGGTACCCAACTCATGACTTGGAACTGGCTGCAATTGTATTTGCTTTGAAGCTGTAGAGACACTACCTTTATGGAGAAAAATGCGAGATATATACGGATCACAAGAGCCGGAAGTACATTTTCACTCAAAAGGAATTAAACATGAGGCAACGAAGATGGTTGGAGTTGATTAAGGACTATGATTGCACGATCAATTATCATTCTGGGAAAGCGAATGTAGTAGCGGATGCTTTAAGTCACAAGGAGAGATTGAATATTTTGATTTTAGCCCAAGAGTTATCAAAGGAATTTGAGAAAATGGGAATTGAGATCCGATCTCTAAGTGCACCTACAGACATGATTTGTACGATGACTTTTCAACCAGAATTATTATAAAAGATTTAGAAGTGCCAAAAAGAAGTGATGAATGAAAGAATGAATGAGTTGACCGGAGAAGAGATTTGCACTTAAAAAGAAAACCAAGGGATTTTAAGATTCTCATCAAGAATTTGGATACCGAATGTGGAAGAATTGAAGAATGATATTTTGAAGGATGCTCACAACTCAGAATTTTCTATTCACACCGGAAGCACAAAAATGTACCAAGATTTGAAACAGAACTTTTGGTGGCCAAATATGAAGAAGGAGATTGCACAATGGATTAGTAGATGTTACACTTGCCAAAGGGTAAAAGCTGAACATCAGAAACTGAGTGGACTAATTCAACCCTTAGAGATACCTGAATGGAAGTGGGAGCACATTGCGATGGACTTCATAGTTGGATTTCCAAGGACAAAATCTAATCACGATGCTATTTGGGTAATAATTGATCGATTGACTAAGTTGGCTCATTTCCTACCGATCAACGAGAGGTTTTCAATGGATTAGCTGAATCATATGTACCTAAAGGAAATTGTCACTCGTCATGGGGTTCCAGTATCTATTGTGTCAGATAGAGACCCTCGTTTCAACTCCAGATTTTCGAAGCAATTTCAAGAACATTTGGGAACTCGACTCAAGATGAGCACTGCCTATCACCCACAGACAGATGGATAAAGTGAGCACATGATTCAGACCATAGAAGACATGCTGAGATCTTGTGCTTTGGAACTTGGGATGAACATTTGCCTCCAATAGAGTTTTCGTATAACAATAGCTTTCATGCCAGTATTAGAATGCCCCCGTACGAAGCTCTTTATGGAAGGAAGTGTAGATCACCTCTTTATTGGGATGAATTTGGAGAACGAAAGGTAATTGGCCCTGAACTGATTCAACAAATGAAAAGAGCGGTAGATTAGATTTGAAATTGATTCATCGCGGCTCAGGATAGACGAACAAAGTATGCTGATCCACGAAGAAAGGACATAGATTATGAAATAGGAGAAACCGTTCTGTTGAAAGTGTCACCCTGGAAGGGGATAGTTAGATTTGGCAAGAAAGGAAAGTTGAGTCCAATATTTGTCGGACCTTTTGAGATTTTGGGTAAAGTTGGAAAAGTGGCATACGAGTTAGCCTTACTGCCTCAAATGCAGCACATTCACAATATTTTTCACGTATCATTGCTTAAGAAGTTCAACCCCGACACCAAATTTATCATGGATAATGAACCAGTAGAGATTGAGCCAGATTTGTCTTATGTCGAGCAGCTGGTTAGAATTTTAGATAGAAAGGATAAAGTGTTAAGGAATAGAGTAGTTCCTTTGGTAAAAGTTTTGTGGAGGAATCCCAAGGTTGAAGAGTCGACACGGGAATTAGAAATTGATATGTTAGATAAGTATCCCCATTTGTTTGCTTAGATTCTGGGGACAGAATCCTTTAAGGGGAAGGTTGTAACGCCTGAGAATATTTGATATGAATGTAATATAATATTCTATTTTGTGCTATAATTTTTATGTGTATTGGATGTCAGGAATTATGAGAATTCAATGTGTTCCTATATGTTCTTCGTTGTGTGACATTGTGAATATTGTTAGATTATTTATAGGCGTATGATTAATTGTACGCAAGCAAATTTCGTTACACGAGTAAATAATATTTGAGTTACTATAGTTGCAATTAAGCGATAGATTATTATTCGGCTTAGAATCAAATTACTTGCAATTTTCCTATGGGACTTAGAATTTTTAATTATATTGTGGCTTGTTTAATAGGAAATTGATCTTACAAAATTCTTTTAAAATTATTCTTGTTCAAAATTTTTGAAAACAATTTTATTAAACTTCTAAAATCTCATAGTATTTATGGTATTAATTTTTGATTTATGGAGTTGTATTTTATTTATTAAAATCTATTCTTTTTAATCATACTTTTACTAATTATTGAATTACTAGCATACCCTTGCATGCATTTAATCTTATAATAGGTCCAAGGCTAAGACCGTCAATTCTAACCCCCACTAACTTGCATGATTACCTCTTTAATCTTGCATGCATTTTTGTCACTACTAGTAAGAGGGACAATTATGTACATTCTCCATTCCACTATCATATTTTACAAAACCAAGTGAGTGCTCTCATTTTTCCACACACCCACTCACACACCTCACTCTCTCCTCTCTTCACTCCCTCTCGGCTGAAGCCCATCCCTACCCCCATTCTTTCCATTTTATTTATTTTTTCTTCATCTTCTTTCACTACTCAAGTTAGTCAAGCCAAGAACTTCATCATTTAGTGGAGTAGTACATTTTAAGGTGAGTTTTGTGTGTGCATGTTGGTAAAGCCGAGGTTGAGGCCTTGATTCTTATGAGCAAGATATGATCTTGGAGGGGTGTTACACTTCTATTTTACCAAGTCATACTCATTTTTCATAAACATTTGACAATGATTCTTAGGAGCCAAATGTAAAGTGTTGATTTTGGGAAGTTTTTATGAAAAATGACCATGCATGTTGATTTTTAAAGTCTTACTCCTTATAAATGTTGTTTTGTTAAGATTAAACCCTTGCATGCTATTTTTCCATCAAGACCTTAAGTTTAGTACTTGCATGTTGATTTTAGCACTTGCATGTTGATATAGTACTTGCATGTTGATTTACAAGTGATTTCTAAGTAGAGACTATACTTGTTGATTTTATGCTTTGGTGTTTGACTTGTATGAGATGCATGCTGTGGTTTTTGGTTATAAAATTCTAGATGAAGTATGCCATGATGATAAGTGATTATATTCAGTAGATTTCAAATGATTACTTTTATAATATAGTTCGATTTTTTGCTTAACAACTCGAAGTCATAATATTGCTATTATAGTTGTTCTTTTAACCTCTTGATACATGATTTCTGTGAGTTACATGCCATATTTCCTTTTATAAAATGCTAGTTTAGATTATAAATGATGATAGAGCTTAAGGTCTGTAGGTGTCATGAAGTTACCATGCATGTTTACTTTGAATGTCTGCTTAAAAATGCTAAGTGATGGCTTGCCATGTGATGTGTTACTTTACTTGTTTTTAAAAGTGATCTTCATGCTAAATAAATTGAAAATGAGCCTTAAATGTTGTTAGTCAGTAGGTATTAGTGTATGTTATGGATTTCCTTGGTTGGTTGTCGATTGTTATTTGGTTTTGGTGTAATGAAGGGAGTTACGGTGGAAGAAGTTGCATTGATCTTAGTTGGGCAGATTTTTGTACTAGAAGTATAGGTCATTTTAGGTAAGTTTTAGCAAGGCCTTCGTAGGCCTGAGCTCCAGAGAGTAGGGACTTGGTTCATACTTGAGTCCAGCGGCTTTAGATTGCATAAAAACTTGCATTTGGTTAGGCACACACACAAACCCGAGAGCAACTCAGAACATGGCATATTTGGGTAAACTTGACTTTTGGTTGATTATCATCATGTCATAGGTTAGGCCTTCATGGATCCTTGGTCTAAATAGGTATAATGAAGTCTTAGGAAGCTTAAAAAGCCTTTAAAATCAGTAAATAAACTAGATAAATGAATTTTAAGTTGGTAAAATTAGGGCAGTTTGGAAATCAGGGAAGGCAGTTTTGTGTCAACTTCCACTTAAGGCCTATAGAGGCCTTAGTGAGGCCTTTGAGTCATTCCAACTTTGAGAGTCATTTATAGTCGTAATAACCTTTGCGAGTTGGTTTGGAGTAAAGGCCCAAGGTGGAGATACCTTATTTCTACCAAAACACCCTAGAGTCAGTATTAGAGTTGTCTTTGGAAACTTTAGAAAGGTGCATTACATTTGTGTGTCTTTTAAGTGAGGCCTTGATGTCAAACCAGTTGCTAAAGTTAGCGTAAAGTCATAGGAAGTCATACGATTCAGAATATAGCAAAGGCTCAAGGTAGAACTTCATATGTTTGCCAAGGCACACAATTGGTGCCAAGGTGTGCATTCGATAAGTCAAATAGTGTGCATTGTATTTATGAGTCATTTGTAGTGAGGCATAAGTCTGCCTTACTAAATTTAGGTTGAGTTGAGGTCTGTAAAGGAGGATTAAGAGTATTGGTCATGATCATTATATGTTATATGATTAATTGCTTAAGTGACTAAGGTCGTAAATAGAGTCTAGATGTGCATTATAATTGCTATATGTTATGTGGGTTATGTGATGCATATATTACTTGTAATTAGTAGAAATTAAGAGTATATATATATGTATATGTGTATATATATGTATTTATAGTTTACGCGAAAGGGTAGTTAACAAGAGTTGTAATAAGGATATTATCTATTATAGGTTCAAGTAGGAGGCCAGGAAAGGAGCCCATAGACAATTCCATTCAAGAGCTCAGTAAGCATAGTCCAGGAAAGTGAACTCTCAATTTATCTTTATAATCTGTTCCTGTAATTAATTACCCTGTGAATGCATGACTACAGTTTCAATAGAGATTAATTAAACCCCGACATCACCCAATGATTTGACCTTCATTTAGTTAATCACTTTCATACTTGAATTCACCCCGTTTCATCACATATTACCTCATACCCTCATGGATACCCTACGAAAGTCCCTTAATATATCGTGAAAACCCTAAACCCCTCAAAATTTGAATTATTTCTTTTGGGAACCCTGATCTTATTAACATTCCCTCTTTTTGAAAACTTGTCACTTGATCCTTGACAATATCAACCCTTGTTATCTTGTCCTTCATCAAGAACCCTTTGAAATTAAAATGAATTCATTAAAAGGAATTGGATGGTATGTTCTGGTAAGACTAAGGCGCCAGTCATTGTTAAAAACATCAGTAGCAGGGAGCCTGATGTTTTTATTTGGCCAATGTGTGTCGAGGATCCTCAATAGTTGTGAATCACTGGTTATGTGGTTCAGAGTTTTGATGTGGGCTGATCACCCCTCATTGCTCATAGCGCTGTGAGATTTCCAATTCCATTCTCTTACTAAAAACTTGATCTTTTATTGGAGATATCTTATTGTCGATTATCTTCTGTTATCATTTTAATGAGTTATGATGCATTTTTATTCACTATATTCACTTGCTGAGTGTTTTGCTCATTAATATTATTATTGATGTTATCCCTTCAGTGAAATCCGAGATAG